>NC_141553.1:33482500-33650000 GCF_021556685.1 Rattus norvegicus
TTGGATTCTTCTACATGCAGACATCCAGTTTGACCAGCACTATTTGTTGAAGATGCTGTCCTTTTTTCCAGTGTGTGGCTTTATGTCTGTGCCTTCGATTCCATTCTATCAGTGTGGCTGATTTGTGCCAGACCCATCCAGTTTTTATTACTTTTAGCTCTGTATGGATGGTGATAACTCCAACAGTTCTTTAATTATTCAGAATTATTTTAGGTGTTATTATAATTGGTCTGTTCCTTGTTACCTGCTCTTTTTCATATTATACCTTTTAATAGTCTTTCTTTGTTTTCTACATCTAGTGTTTTGGTTATTATGTAATGAGAATTTCTTTTTCGGTTTAGTCTATTTGGTGTTCTGCATGTTCCATGTACCTTGACAGGTATTTCCTTTTTCAGGTTATGGAAAGTCTCTTCTATGATCTAAATGAAAATATTTTTAACCTATTTTTTTCTCCTTTTTCTAATCTTACATTTGGTCTTCTCATGGTGTCCCAGATTTTCTGGATGCCTTATGCTAGTTTTTTTTTTTTTTAAGGTTTAACATTTTCTTTGACAGTGGTATCCATTTCTTCTACAGTGTCTTCAATGCCTGAGATCCTCTCTTTCGTCTCTTGTACTCTGTTGGTGAGGCTTGCCTCTGGAATTCCCATTTGAGTTCCTACGTTTTTCATTTCAAGATTTCCCTCATTTCAGGCTTTCTTTATTAATTCTAGTTCACTTTCAGGTCTTGAACTGTTTTATTCATTTCCATCCACTCATTTGTATCCTCATAGATTTCTTTTTTTCCATCTTTATGAAATTGGGTATTTCTTATTTACATTTCAAATGTTATTCCCTTTCCTGAAGGAATCAGAGAAAGGACTGAAAGAGCTGAAGGGGCTCGAGACCCCATATGAACAACAATGCCAACCAACCAGAGCTTCCAGGGACTAAGCCACTACCCAAAGACTATACATGGACTGACCCTGGACTCCGACCTCATAGGTAGCAATGAATATCCTAGTAAGAGCACCCGTGGAAGGGGAAGCCCTGGGTCCTGCCAAGACTGAACTCCCAGTGAATGGGATTCTTGTGGGGAGGGCAGTAATGGGGGGAGGATGGGAAAAGGAACATTTATTAATTTCCTTTTCAAGGAAATTAATCACATTCATAAAAATTTATCATATTCATAAAAGCTATTTTAAGCTCTTTGGCTTGTGCTTCAGCTGTGTTGAAATCCTCCAGATCTACTGGGGTAGGATTTCTGGGCTCTAGCGAAGACATACTGTCCCAGCTATTATTGGTTGTGTTTTCATACTGTTTTTACCCGGTCACTTGTGTTTGGGAAGATTGTCTTTGTTGGATGGGTGTTTTGTTTCTTGATGTCTGTTGGCATCTCTTGTTCTTAGGAGAGCATGTTGGCTGTGCATTGCCTGGTATTAGGGGCTGACACTTAGGAATAAGGATGGGTTAAGAGTCGGGGTTGAGAGGGTCCACAGGAAGGTGGAAAGTAAAGTGTTCCACCAGGATCTGCTGAGTGTCCTGGAAATGGTATAGGGAGTTAGGAGAGACCACAGCAGGTAGTCTGCTCCAGAGATGGGGTGAGACTAGGGGATTGGATTTGGAAGAGAGGAGGGAGAGATGAAGGTTTGCCATTAGCCTACCTCCTTTCTTGGCTGACATGACTAATGTGTTCCCAGGGG
This sequence comes from Rattus norvegicus, assembly GCF_021556685.1. Taxonomy (NCBI): domain Eukaryota; kingdom Metazoa; phylum Chordata; class Mammalia; order Rodentia; family Muridae; genus Rattus; species Rattus norvegicus. The sequence goes on from NC_141553.1 coordinate 33,484,182, forward strand.
ATCTCTAACCAGATCTAAACATATATGAAGTAAATAATAGAGTCTATAAAAATAATGTTCTTAGTAAGAACAAAAAGAAAGGTACACAGTATCAGTCTACAGTGGAGATTCAATCTGGGTTGAGATTCAATCTCATGGTTACATGGGCAGCCTAAATGTGGCTCTGCACTGGGTTGAGCAGGACTGCTATGGAACGATGGCACGTCAGAGGATGCTCAGCAGGAAGAACCTGGGGAAGGAAGGTAGAGATGGGGTTCCCTTGGGCAGCTAGGGCTTCCTCCTGGAGCTTCCCATGCTGAAGCTGGCATTCAGCTTCTATATGAATAAGCCCAAAGCACCAGAAGGCCAGCAGACTTGATCTCTTGCTTCTGCTAGCTCTCCCCACACCTCCGCTCTGGGTCTTCCATGTTCTAGCATCTACCTTTCGAGGTCCCTAAATATCTGGTATTTTGTAAATGAAGCCAAGCCCTGCCTCTCACCCATACAACTGATCCCCTCAGAAGTGTGGGTATCTCAAGTAAACTAAAAGGTGAAGTATAGAGCCCAGGAAAATGGGCATAGCATAAGAAAGAGTAAACTTGAGTAGATACTGACAGAGAGTGATGGTGTGTGTGTGTGTGTGTGTGTGTGTGTGTGTGTGTGTGTGTGTGTGTTTAGGTATATAGGCTTATAACCAAGCATGATTAAAGACTGTAGGCAAAGATACAGTGGAAAGATAGTCAGAAATGAGTGGAAATGAAAAAGTGAGAAAGATAGCTGAAAGTTAAATGCTGCTGCAACCCACACATGCACACATGTACACATATACATATATGTACACATACACATGCACACACACACACACACACACACACACACACACACACACACATTCTTTATCCCCAGAACAATGTCAACAAATACATCAACGTTCTATAAGTTGTACTTGAATCGTGACCTCAGGATCTAGAAACTGGTATTTTATGCCCAATTCTAAAAATAATAGGTTCTACTCCTGGGATTCCAGCTTTCTTACTGACGAAATTGAGACAATCCATTGCACCTTTAATGGGTCCTTTACAAACCATAAGAGCAAGCAAAGGAAACATCAATAAACATAGAAAACTCAAGGTGTGAACAATAGCCTTGGTGCTGTCTCCATGACTTTGAAGAATCTGTCCATACTGCTGTCAATAACAAAGTCAGAGAAGAGGTGCCCAGTCCCTATAGAAGGAGGCCTTTCGGTATGAGGGGAGTAAATTAGTTTAAATCCTTAAGGGAGGAAGCTGCTGTTTAAATCCAAGAACAGTGCACAATTTTTGTAGTATTGTACGCTTTGTTCTTTGTGTTGTCTTCTGAGAAAGGTCTTCCTGCTAAGGCTAGCCCAGAACTCATGATACCTACCTCTGCTTCTATCTCCTGAGTGCTCTGATATAGACTTTTGCATCACGCCCAGTTCCAAAATGCTTTTTATATTCCTTGATATTTTTTTTCAGAGTGTAGCATGGTCATAAAATGTGATTTTTATATCTTCTTGAATGGAGAAATAGGTTTAAAGACAGCTAATACCTTTTCCGTGCAAGGAGCTAAGATTTATTGACTCAAAATAAATAAAAAAAGAAACAGAAAAACAAAAATCCTTTGTTACAGGTTATTTCTGAGAAGGATATGAGAGCCAGTTCTGCATGAAGGGAAGACCATTATGTTCAAAGTCTAATGGGGGAAGATCTATTTTTCTACTGAACTCATATTTTCACATTTCTTATTGGAATAATTGTTTTGGTCAAAGATCTTTGTCTCTCTTTGCATTTATTCATGCTGCTAACAATTTTAAATCATGTTCCTTTAGACCTTGCTTTCACATTTAAAAATGCCGAAGCATTCATTGGCCTTTGAAACCAAGGAATGAGCCTTCCCGTCCTTGAGGACTTTGCTTTGAATCTGGCTCTGTTTAAGCTAAAGCAAGTTTGATCTTGTTACCCACAATTTTCCATGCTTTTGGAGTGAGCAGTAATTGCAATGAACACAAATTTCTCCAAAATATGTAAAGACTATGAAGAGTATTACTTTTGAAAGATAATTCATATAAGCTGTTTGGTGACAGAATTAGAGGCGAGCTTGCTCACATTTCCTTACTTAACAGTCCCAGTAGTGGACAGCTCTGTCTGTTTTATTATGATCTGAGCAGAGGCTTCACTAAGACAATATGCTGGAGAGGGAAAAATATCACTAACAACTAATAATTGATTTACAAACTGTGGCTGCCAAAAAGCTCCTTATCTGTAGTGACAGACACCACGGCCAGGCCTCAGCTGTAGCAGCTCAATAGAGGTGCCATTGATTTCTACTAAAATACTGTTTGGAAGCATCGTAATTCATATCTACTTTTGATACCACTGTTAGACCTTCAATGTATCACGCTCTTGGCATTTATCTTGCGAGTGTCCAACTTTCAAAACTGGATCTTGGTGCTTCTACCCTGGGGAAATGCTACCCTGAAATGGTGTTGATAAATGTGTAGGAATGCTTGAAGGGCAAGGGTATGAATGGTAACTTTCTTCAGAGATAAGGGGCAGTCTTGCAAAATCAAGAATTGAACCTGAACTCCAAATGCTACTAATGACGTGGATTACCTCTCATGTCCCTTCTGGAAGTCAGAGATGTGTCCATAGTCCAAGGACCATTACCGAGCCCCAACTCTGTGCTAAACACCAAGCTTCTCTCGAACAAGCATCATGTGAACCCCAGCTTGATGATACTTTTATTTCCTTTCTCTTCTTTTTAAACACTTTTCTTCCTTGGTTCCACTTGATACTTACAAATGAGGGGTCTCATACCCACACCATGGTGCTGCAGCCTCCAGGGCTCACCAAGCTCTCTGGTGTTTCCAGTAAATGCTGAGAGAAAAAAAGGCTCACTTGGGCCCTGCTCAAAGCCTGGATGATATACTACTAGTCTGCCCTCAATGATTCATGAATGGGGGTCCTTCAGCTCTGTGGGAAGATTCCTTTCAGCCAGATGCCATCCCAACTGAATGGCAAATAGTGAAATATTTCAACTTAATCCAATCAGTTTTAATTTGCAAAGTGAAACAGTGATTCTATTGTGTGCAGTGGACAATTTTCATTGGCAAACTAAAATTCCATTACATGGCATCTGAAGCCAGTTGTAAAATCTAACATTGTGCATATAATTACATCAGATAGGTCATTAACTTGCATTGTTAATTTAACCATGCAGGGAACAACTATGGACTTTTCAGAACAATACCACCAACTGCTGCTGCTTGTATAGATCCCCTTCAGGAGTGCTGTGCTCCCTGAGATGAGTCCCCAGTCCTCACAATGCTCTTTGTGTGACATTCATATGGTCCATCCACACTGTAGCTCTGTCAGCTTATAACCACCCCGAAGATGATTGGGTACTCTGACTGATGTTATTTGGCAGGAGAGCAGTCCAACATAGAGAGATGCATGAGGCTCTGTCCACATCACAAATGTCTTTGGGGATGTCGGGGATTCTGAGTGCTCCTCATGCTGCCAATTGACTAGTCTGACATTTGGAAATACCATGTAAATAACTAAACCTTTCTCAGAGGCTGAGTTTTGATGCTTCAGATCCTTAGAAATCTGTGTGTCCTTGTTCAGTAACTACTATCAGAGCTTTCTACTGATGGCCAGGGAGGCCTGAGAGTGTTGTTGTTTTTTCTAACAGGACACGGAGTTCTCCTGGGTGTGTGCTTGCCCAATGCCATAAAGCAGGGGCTCTGGGGCTCTGCATAGGATTCCTCTCCTGTCACCATGTTGTCTCTCCACCTCACCAAGGGTACCAGCTCTCAGGGATTCATATCAGGTGGAATCACTCTATTTTTGCACTAATACTTACAGTGATATTAAAAGAGAAACAACAATTATCAGATTAAGTAATTTTCTGTATTACAAGGGAGATAATTGCCCAAGAAAAAGTAAGTACACATTTTCTAAGTTCTATTAATTTGCCAAACATTTGTAAACAAACCTGTGGCCTCACCTTTCATTTCCATATCTACCCCTGAAGTGTTGGATCCGTGTAAAATGGCTCAAAGTATTTTCCCATGCCCCAAATGACCTCAAGAACATTGTCAGGGTTCTGATGAAGATGGGCCACAGAGCTGGCTGGACACAGAAGAGGACAGGAGAATCTTCACCCCCATCCAGTCTTATCCGTTTATCATTGTCCTTTCCTTCAATTCTTAGAGATGTTAATGATTAAATGAGGAACAAAGCTGCCTTGTGTCTGAGGGAGCTTTAACCACCTCTGCGCTGGCTCTGAATGAGTGGTCTCCAGGGAAGAGCTTTCTGACAGAGCTCAACCTTTCCTTGTATGCTGTCTCCCCTGACTCTCACTATGGTTTCTCTTGCTGCTCCCAATAGCTCCTGGACTGCTTTGTGATCCCAGTGGTGATTTTGCTCTCCTGGTTCTTCCTGCTGATCCGGTACAAGGCCGTGCATTTCATTGGCATCGTGGTCTGCATCCTGGGCATGGGCTGCATGGTGGGAGCAGATGTGCTTGTGGGAAGGCACCAGGGAGCAGGTGAGTCTTGGAGTGGTCACCAAGTCATGGAGCTCTATGAGTGACCTGAGTTGTTTCTACCAAACACACGTAGAAACCGGACTTCTATGAACGTGGTTCTTCCTGTGGTAGATTCCTGTTCATGTTTTCCCTCCACACCCAAAGTAATAGCACAGAGAAGGCCCTGGTACATATGCCTTGGGTGAATATAAGATGTAAAATTCAGAGACAGTCACACAATTGTTAAAACTAAGGTTACCATCTATGTGGAGGGGAGTTTTGAAGGTCAGAGCTGCTGGCCTGGAGCAGTTTTCAAACTTAGAGTGGATGAGTTAATCAGCAACTGAGCCACAAAGACTTCCCTTCTTACCCAGCCCCAACTCTGCCAAGGCAGAGAAAGACAAAATCTTCAACCTACTGGGTGAAGGTTGGTTTACAGAACAGAGAATGGGTACTTAGAGTCAGCAGACCAGAGTAGAATGTGCTGTGTTCCAGGAGCTACTGGCCATCCCATGTATGTTTTTTGTTTGAATGCATGGTTATCTGTCTTAATGTGAAGAGACATTGATCATAGCTTGGAGACGTCTCAGGCAGAACTTTGTGATTCAGTCAGCCAATTCCCGTGACTCTTCAGGGGGAACTCTGATTCCAGTGGCTTCTGGAAGGACCTTCCTAAAAGGTTTCTATTTGTGTGCTACAGAAAGAGTTTCAGAAGAGGAAAAAATGTCAGGCACACAAACTCTTTTGCCAGCATCAAAAGTAGAGTATGAAGTACTCACTTTCTAAAGGTCTTGGAATCACTCTTTCTCAGAATTGGGATGATTTGCTTTATGAGCAAGGCTGTATGAAGTCCCTGAAATGATGTCCTTTATGTTACATCTTAGTTGTTTATAGCAAAAAAAGAACCATCCTCAACTTCCTTTATAATTGAAATGAGGGAACATCAAGCCTTGGTAAAGCCAAATGAGTTATTCAAAGTCACAGACATGTGGTGGGAGGACATTCTGGGCTCCTGACCTTCCAGGCAAGTTTTCTTCCTTCTACATTGCTAACAGCTAAAACTGTCTGCAACACAGAATAAAAGAGAAATATCCTCAGTCTCCTGGACCTGTAATTGAGATGTTATGAAGACCAACCTCAGCAGATGGCTTGGAAATACACACCCACCATCTCCCCAATGTTCCCTTGAGAAACACCTGTTCTGGGACCTATTGATAGTGTATTAAAGGTCTAGCCATGTGTTTAGTACACATAGTTAGTGTTCTTGATAGTTTCTTCAGAACTCATCAGATAATATTCTGTCTGATACAATGTCTAAGCTTTCTGGGCACTATAGAAACACAGATGAAACAGAAATAGCTATCTTTAGTTAAAAAAAGCTTTGACTATTTACTCTAGCTGTCCATACTGGATATCAACTTATTCCACAGTCAATCAAGATAGCCTTCCAGTAAGTTGAAGTGTTTTGACACTAAATAATTAGTTAACTTTGAATTGATTTATGAGATTATTGACAATAATCTTGTGAAAAATGTTTTCTGGTTCTAAAGTGGTAGGAAAATAGTACTAGTTAAGAAAAGGACAACAAATTCTGGTATCCATCTGCTCCTAGAGCTAAGGCTTTCCCACGGTCCTCCATAAACAAATTCTGCCCAGAGAGAGCTGGTCTCACAGGAGTGCTCATAACTTAAGCACACAGGGCATAGGAACCATAGAACAGCTGGGGATAGGATCCTTCAGGTCTCCATCTGTGCCTAGAGCTAAGGACTTCCCATAGAACTCTGTACCCAAATGTCACCTGTAGAGAGGTGGTCTTCCAGGAGTGCTCTCACTCCTAAAATCACAGGCTCACAGACCAAGAGGAGTGACAAACTCCAGTGAGAGACAGCAAGACCAACTAACACCAGAGATAACCAGATGTCAAGAGGCAAGGACAAGAACCTAAGTAATGAAAACCAAGGCCATTTGGCATCATCAAAACCCAGTTCTCCCACCACAGCAAATCCTGGAGACCCCAATACACCAGAAAAGCAAGATTGGGTTTTAAAATCGCATCTCATGATTATGATAGAGGACTTTAAGAACGACATGAATAACTCCCTTAAAGAAATATAGGACAACACAGGGAAACAAATAGAAGCTCTTAAAGAGGAAACACAAATTCCTTAAAGAATTACAGGAAAACATAACCAAACAGGGGAAGGAACTAAATCATCCAGAATCTAAAAATGGAAATAGAAACAATGAGGAAATCACTAAGGGAGACAAGCCTGGAGGAAGAAAACCTAGGAAAGAGATCAGGAGTCATAGATGAAAGCATCACCAACAGAATACAAGGGATAGAAGAGAGAATCTCAGGAGCAGAAGATACCATAGAAAACATTGACACAACAGTCAAAGAAAATGCAAAATGCAAAAATCTCCTAACCCAAAACATGCAGGAAATCCAGGACACAATGAGAAGACAAAACACAAGGTAGAGAGGAAAGTAAAGATTCACAACTTAAAAGGCTAGTAAATATCTTCAACAAAATTAGAGAAGAAAACTTCCCCAACCTAAAGAAAGATGTCCATAAACATATTAGAAGCCTACAGAACTCCAAATAGATTGGACCAGAATAGAAATTCCTCCTGTCACATAATAGTCAAATCACCAAATGCACAAAACAAAGAAAGAATATTAAAAGCAGTGAGGGAAAAAGGTCAAGTAACATATAAAGGCAGACCTATCAGAATCACACCAGACTTCTCACCAGAGATTATGAAATCTAGGAGATCCTGGGCAGATGTCATACAGACACTAAGAGAACACAAATGCCAGCCCAGGCTACTATATCCAGCAAAACTCTCAATTAACATAGATGGAGAAACCAATATACTCCTTGACAAAACCAAATTTACACAATGTATTTCCACAAATCCAGCCATAAAAGGATAATAGATGGAACACCTCAACACATGGAGGGAAACTATATCCTAGAAAAATCAAGAAATCAATCTTTTTGCAACAAACCCAAGAAGAGATAGCCACATAAACATAATTCCACTTCTAACACCAAAAATAGTAGGAAACAACAATCATTGGTCCCTAATATCACTCAATATCAATGGACTTAATTCCCCAATAAAAAGGCATAGACTAACAAACTGGATACAGAAAGACCTAGCATTTTGCTGCATACAGGAAACACACTTCACTGACAAAGACAGACATTTCCTCAGAGTAAAAGGCTGGGAAAAACATTTTCCAAACAAATGGTTCCAAGAAACAAGCTGGAATAGCCTATCTAATATTGAATAAAATAGACTTTCAACCAAAAGTTATCAAATAAAGATAAGGAAGAACACTTCATACTCATGAAAGGAAAAACCCACCAAGATGAAATCTCAATTCTGAATACCTATGCTCAAAAAGGAAAGGCACCCACATTCATAAAAGAAACTTTACTGAAGCTCATAGCACACATTGCAGCACACGCAATAATAGTGAAAGACTAACACACCACTCTCACAGAAATCCATCAACATAATCCACTATGTAAACAAACTCAAAGATAAAAACCACAAGATCATCTCGTTAGATGTTGAGAAAGCATTTGACAAAATTAGACACTCCTTCCTGGTAAAAGTCTTAGAAAGATCAGGGATTCAAGGCCCATACCTAAATATAGTAAAAGCAATATACAGCAAACCAGTAGCCAACATCAAACTAAATGGAGAGAAATTTGAAGTAATCCCACTAAAATCAGGGACAAGACAAGGCTGCCCACTCTCTCCCTACCTATTCAATATAGTACTTGAAGTTCTAGCCAAAGCAATCAGACAACAAAAGGATATCAGAGGGATACAAATTGTAAAGGAAGAAGTCAAAATATTACGATTTGCAGACCCCAAAAGAGACCCCAAAAGTTCCACCAGAGAACTTCTACAGCTGATAAACAACTTTAGCACCATGGCCAGATATAAAATTAACTCAAACTCAAAATTATCCTCTACTCAAAGGATAAACAGTCTGAGAAAGAAATTAAGGAAATGACATCCTTCACAATAATCTCAAATAATATAAAATACCTCGGTGTGACTCTAACCAAGCAAGTGAAAGATCCGGATCCATATGACAAGACCTTCAAATATCTGAAGAAAAATATCAAAGAAGATCTCAGAATATGGAAAGATCTCCCATGCTCATGGTTTGGCAAGAGTAATATAGTAAAAATGGCCAATTTGCTGAAAACAATCTACAGATTCTATGCAATCCCCATCAAAATTCCTATTCAATTCTTTACAGTTAGAAAGAGCAATTTGCAAATTCATTTGGAATAACAAAAACCCAGGATAGCGAAAACTATACTCAAGAATAAAAGAACTTCTGGGGTAATCACCATCCCTGACTTCAAGCAGTATTACAGAGCAATAGTGATAAAACCTGTATGGTATTGGTGCAGAGACAGGCAGGTAGATCAGTGGAATAGAATGAAAACCAATCCATTCTTATCTCTTTGTACAAAGCAAAGTCCAAGTGAATGAAGAACCTCTACATAAAACCAGATACAATGAAAAGAATAAAAGTGAAAGTGGGGAAGAGCTTCAAACACATGGGCACTGGGGAAAATTTCCTGAAAAGAATACCAATGGTTTATGCTCTAAGAGCGACAAATGGGACCTCATAAAATTGAAAAGCTTCTGTAAGGCAAAGGACATGGTCAATAGGACAAAAATGGCAACCAACATACTGGGAAAAGATCTTTACCAATCTTATATCTAATAAAGGACTAATGTTTAATAAATAAAAAAAGAAGTTAGACTCTAGAGAACCTAATCACTGTATTAAAAAATGGGATACAGAGCTAAACAAAGAATTCTCAGCTGAGGAATATAGAATGGCTGAGAAGCGCCTAAAGAAATGTTCAACATCCTTAGTCATCAGGAAAATGCAAGACAAATCAACCCTGAGATTCTACCTCACAACAATCAGAATGGCTAAAACCAAAAACTCAGTTGACAGCAGAAGCTGTTGAGGATGTGAAGAAAGAGGAACATTCCTCCATTGTTGGTGGGATTTCAAGCTGGTACAACCTTTCTGAAAATCAGTCTGGCAGTTCCTCAGAAAATTGGACATAGTACTACCTCAGGACCTAGCTATACCACTCCTGGGCATATACCCAAAAGATGCTCCAACATACAACAAAGACACATGCTCCACTATGTTCATAGCAGCCTTATTTATAATAGCCAGAAGCTGGAAAGAACCCAGATGCCCTTCAACAGAGGAATGGATACAGAAAATGTGGTACATCTGTACAATGGAGTACTACTCAGCTATTAAACATTGACTTCATGAATTTCACAGGCAAATGGATGGAACTAGAAAATACCATCCTGAGTGAAGTAACCCAGTCACAAAAGAACATATATGGTGTGCACTCCCTGATAAGTGAATATTAGTCCCAAAGCTAGAAATACCCAAGATATAACTCACAGACCATATGAAGCTCACAAAGAAGGAAGACCAAAGTGAGGATGCTTCACTCATTTTCAGAAGAGGGAACAAAATACTCATGGAAGGTAGAGGTTTGGGAGGAAGAGAGGAGGGTAAGAGGAAAAAGTTAGCAGGATCAAGTATGAGAGGAGACAAGGTTTATATACAGAGGGTCAAGAATTTGAACAGAGATTTGTAGCAATGGGGAATGGGGAACCAGTGGGTAGACATGAGCAAGTCCTGGATGCTAGGAAAGCAAGAGGCTCCCAGGACCCAACAGAGATGAGATTAGTTGAAATGCTCAACAAAATGGAGAGAAAACCTATAGAGATCATATCCAGATGTAAGGCAAGGCTCCAGGTTGAAGGATGAGGCCACCCACCCTTCTCAAAATTTTAACCCAGAATTTCTCCTGTCTAAAGGAAATACATGGACAAAGAGTGGAGCAGAGACTAAAGGGAAGGCCATCCAGTACTGCCCCACCTGGGAATCCATCCCATATGGAGCCACCAAACCCAGTCACTATTGCCAATGCCAAGAAGTGCTTGCTGACAGGAGCCTGATATAGATGTCTCCTAAAAGGCTCTGCCAGAGACTTACTGATATAGACGAAGATGCTTGCAGCTACTATCAGACTGAGCATGGGATCCCAATGGAGGAGTTAGAGAAAGGACTGAAGGAGTTGAAGGGGTTTGCAACACCATAGGAAAAACAAAAATATCCACCAACCAGACCCCCTAGAGCTCCCATGGACTAAACCACCATCCAAAGAGTACACATGGAGGGACCCATGGTCCCACCACATATGTAGCAGAAGATGGCATTGTCTGGCATCAATAGGAGAAGTCCTTGGTCTTGTGAAGGATCAATACCCCAGTGTAGGGGAATGCCAGGGTGGTGAGGTGGGAGTGGGTGGGTGGGAGGGGGAGCATCCTCACAGAAGTAAGGGAAGGGGAGATGAGAGAGGTGGAAACCTGGAAAGGGGATAACACTTGAAATGTAAATACATAAAATATCCAATAAAAAAGAAAGGAAAGAAAGGTCAACAAATCCAGTTGTGAGTGATTTGTTAAGTGATCCCTTATGATTGAAATGAAGATATGGCTAAACCATGGTGAAGTATCCTGATGCTGTCCCCATGGACCTGCATGAGACCTATGGCATTGCCTTCTGTGGCATGCAAATCCGCAGTGATAACAGAACTAAATCTTATCAATATAGAGCATGCTCTGTGTTACTAAAATGGTGCACAAGAGTGTGGATGGATGCATCAAGACCTGCCCAATACAAAACTCATGGACTCATTGACTGCACATACTTTATCGCTATAAAATATTAAATTGGGCAGAGAGCTCAACTATCATGTTTTTAAAAACACACTGGTTCTGTAAGCAATATAATTTTAAAATGTGTATGCCTTATTACTAAAATTATCCCACTATTTTCTACCTTTATAGCACAGTGAGTTCAAATGCATTAACCAGCCAAGATCACCTGGCTTTTCGGAAATACTTTGGGGTATTCACAAGATCTTTAATGAGTCATTTGACTCAGATAAATCCTTATTATCATATTGGGAGCTTTTCAAAGGGAAAGAGAATATCTGGCTTCGTTTTTTATTATGTTATTTAAATCCTGTTTCTGCTTAACTTAAGATTTTGACAATTCCATCCCCAAATACATTGATTTTAGCCCATTTACAATTAATTTGACCTCATTGTAATTAGTTGTCCTATTTTTTTCTACCATCTTTCTTCCTCTGCTAACCAGGAATTCCTCCTTCATTTAAGTCTGGGTGAAGGAACTTACTCAGATATCAGGCATTGCATTAAAAAAAATAGGTCCAGTTTCAGAATGAAGGACCGGAGTGCATGCTGATGACAAAACTCCCCCATCTTGTTTGCCTACTGAAGACACTGGTCAAAGGACAGTACCCAAGCCTCTGGCATGGGAGGCCTCACTTTGACACCCATGAAGTGCCTATCATGGGTACAGCCAGTCACCCACCATAAGAACTTTCTACACCATTAAACTCTACAAACGTATATTTTTTTTGTCAAGTTGGGAAGTACAAACAGCGAGCCTAATAGCTAGAGGCTCTTCTGTCACTTAGGTCCCGTCTGCCTCAGAAGGCTCTCTGAAAGACCATTCTTGTTCCTGCTGATGTGACTGGCAGAAGATACCCAGTAGACACTGGGAATGTTAGGAATGTTGGAGCGTGTAAACATGGTTCAGTAGAGACCCAGAGATCCTCCACGATGGCCCCTACTTTTCTAACTTGTGGATATAAAGAGAAAGAATGATAGCAATAAGATGAATAAAAAAATGAAAATCATGTTCTATTCTAAAACATATTGCTTCTTCTAAAAGTAACCCCTTTATACTAACTGCATCTCTTAGTTCATTTGTGATGGTGTTAACAATTTATTATTAGTTGTAATTTTATATTTGTTTTGAGGAAAAGAAAATACTTTTACAGAGCCAGACTACTCAACACAATCAAATAAAAGTGACATTTTTGTTGACCGCTCCCCACTGCAAGGGACCTTCCCATCGGTTATCTCATTTTAACTTAACATTGAAAAAATTCTCATGTTTCATCCTCAAAATTCATGGTAAACTGTGTCACTCAGATGTAAAATCTTTGCAATATTTTCCTATTCCACACTGTTCTTATTTTTCCATAATTGCATCTTTTTATATGAAAGTCTTTTTAAAACAGAGTAATTGACCTTCCTAGATTGCCCAGGATGGTGGGTTGATCCGATTTGAGATTTTAAAGTCAAAATTGAGTCCCATAAAAACAAGATAGTTGGTCCACTATTTAAAACTCCAATGTGTTTGAAAGAATCAGTACATTTTTATTAAGGGACCTAGCAGATTTCTAATACTCCACAGTGTAACACAGGTTCTTGAATTCATGACAACTCAATGATTTTTAGATAAACTTGACTCTTCTTCTAGTAACACATGTAGAAAATGTTTATCTAAAAGTGTTTCTGCTTGTTAAAAATATAGTAGAGAAAACTAAACCTTGAAAGCCAATTATGAAAGGGTTAATTAGAAACGGGGAGCAGCCCAGAATGAAAAATGTCCAACTCATAGACAAAGATAGTTATTCAGACGGAATGAAGCTAATGCCTTTTAAAAACATCATTTATGAGCAAGTAGTGTAACATATGCTAAACATTTCCTATGTACTATTTTATTCTTGCAATAATAACAATTTAAGATAAAGAAAATAAAATACAAGGGAGACTCTGTAGTTCATCACAGGTGTGATTTCTTCCACTCTACCAGAATCTAAAGCTATCACCACTCAAAACATTGCCATGTGATGGACCCAAACATTTTCTGCCTGACAATTCACTTAGACATTTTTGGGAATTTTAAAATGGTGTAGCATAGTAGATTGTTATGGAAATGCATAGTGGAAGGGAACTCTTCCCTTCATGGCATGCAAGAAACAAAGAAAAAGAGAAGAGGAAGGGACTGGTCTTAATATACTCTTTAAGGGCTCACCCCAGAAGACTTAACATCTGTCTGATGGGTGATCTTTCCTAGTAGTTACACTTCCTGTCTAGAAAGTAAGTCTTCACACATTGACCTTCCGGAATATTTAGTACTGTAGCCCATGCTATAAAATAACTTGAAAGCAACTTAAAAACTGATTAGTAGAATTACTAGTAAAAATAATAAATAATATGTAATACTTTAATATGAAATTATATGCAATTGTATTATTATTAAACTTACCATTAAATCAATGAAGATTTTAAAGTACTGATAAGTACATTTCTTTCAGTGGGCCATTCTAAAGACTAGCTGTAACTCTAAAGATGGGAGCAGAGGGCTCTGTTGTTTTACCAGAGGACCTGACCTTGATTCCCAGCACCCACATCTGCCATCCGACAGCTGCCTGTAACCCCAGCTGCTGCATATGACATCCACGTGTGCATGTAGATAAAATTGAGTCTTAAAAGATAAACAACTGAAGAAGGCTATTCACTAAAAGCAGTGTCCACCTTTTAGGACTTTAAAAGAATAGACTGATGTCTCTTTTATTCTCTTAAAATATTCCATTATGATTTTGTTTTCCTGAATCCATTCATGTAAAATTAATTTTGCTAAGAGTTCTACTAAGAAGCCCGTCTGTATTTCCCTGCTGCAACAATAATTGGTATTCATAACGATGACTGCATGTCATGACAAGATTCTGAAATGTTTCCCGCATGAAACGTGACTAAAAGAATTCTACGTGCTTTAGAATTCTACGTATGGACCGTGTCAAGTTCAAACATTTGTATACTTCCATAGCTGACACATAAAGACTAACCAGTTGCTAAAGATTTCCCTGTCACAGAAACTTCATTTCTCTCCCAGCGGTGCCCAGGGAGCTCGCCCTAGGTCTGCTTTCTCATCAGGGCTTCGTTAAGTTCTGCTCATCTGCTGAATAGTGATGGCAGCTCCCCAAAGACTCAAGGAAATCTTGCAGCCCTCCAAGAATCAAGTCCTCAGTTTCATTCCCTTGAGAATAACTCCACCAAGCTGTTGTCTTGTCTTTCAGAGTCTCTTCCTCTCTTTCCCTCCAGTCCTTAACAGGTGTAGGAAGTTGCCTGGAAAAGGGTGATGGTATTTAGCATAGAGATAACCTGAGGTGACCAAATAAAGAAGTTCATGCCAACACTGCTTTCATTAATATAATTCTTCTATCTATAGGACGTTCCGTGCTCCCCAATGAGTAGAAAGTGCCCACTTCTACAGTTTTAGGGTTGTTCAGATGATCTCAGCATTCAAAGGTTTTCTAGATGAGTTTCTTCCTGAAGATTACTGTTGTAGTGAACACCCCTCCCATCCTTCTCTCCTCCTCCAGAGCTATGCGTCTGCCAAGCAGGTAGCTGCCCCACTGGATGCACAGAGTCAGAAGTCACTAGAGTAGTGGCTAGAGTACCACTAGAGTACCAGTCCAGTAAGGCTGGGCTGATCACACAGCTTATGTTCATTCTCTCTCGTCATGGCTTCTATTTACACTGCCTGAAATGGGAAGAGTTTCCCAAACTATAGGATAAAGTATATATTAAAAAATTGGACAGAACCAACTCAAACCAAGTTTTAAAAAACTGCTTTTAATTTGAAAAAAAGAAATCACTAATATCATGGTGAATTTATATGTTTATATATAAAACATAGAAGTTAAATTTATATAAATACATATTTATATATATTATATTTATATATTTTTTCATTCTTATTTTATTTTTTTAACTTTACATCCTGCTCACTGCCACTCCCCATCTTCCCCTCCCACAAGCCTTCTCCTATCTCACCTTCCCCCTGGGTATCCCCTCCCTATCCTGGCACTTCAAGTCTCTGCAAGGCTCGGTGCTTCCTCTCCCACTGAGGCAGACAAGGCAGCTCAACAAGAACACATCCCACAGACCAGCAACAGCTTTGGGGTTAGTCCTCACTCCCATTGTTCAGGACCCACATGAAGACCAAGCTGCACATCTTCTAAACATGTGCAGGGAGGCCTGGGTCCAGCCAGTGTATGTTCTTTGGTTGATGATTCAGACTCTGAGAGCCCCAAGGATCCAAGTTAGTTAACTCTGTTGGTCTTCCTGTGGACTTCCTATCCCCTTCCGAATCCACAATCCTTCCTCCTATTCTTCATAAGAGTCCCCAAGTTCTATCCACTGTTTGGCTGTGGGGGTCTGTATCGGTCTGAGTCAGCTGCTAGGTGGGGCCTCTCAGAGAGGATAGCATGATCCTGTCTGAAATCATAACAGAGCATCATTACTAATGTCAGGAGTTAGTGCTTGCCCATGGGACGGCTCTCAAGTTGGGCCAGTTATTTGATAGCCATTCCCTTAGTCTCTACTCCCATCCCTGCATTTCTTGTAAATAGGATTAATTTGGGGTTGAAAGTTTTGTGGGTGGGTTGGTGTCTCTATAACTCAGGTTCCTGCCTGGCTACAGGAGGTGGCTTCTTCAGGCTCCATATCCCTTATGCTGTGAGTCACAGAGAAGGTTACCCCTATTGATTCTTGGGTACCTCTCTTATCCAAGGTCTCTGTTTTGTCCTGGAGATGCCTCCCACCTCCTCACTCCTGTCAATTGCAGATTTCCATTGATTTTTATCTGGCCAAATCTTCTGTCCTTCCCCATACCTGATCCTGAACCTCCCCCCACTCCCCTCTCTACCTCTTTCCCCTCCCAGTTCCCTTCCTCTGTCTGCCTCTTATGACTATTTTATTCCCCCTTCTCAGTGAGATACAAGCATCCTCATTTGTGCCTTTCTTCTTGGTTAGATTCTTTGGGTCTGTATTTTTTGGCTAATATTTGCTTATAAGTGACTACATATCATGTATGTCCTTTGGGGACTGGGTTACCTCACTCAGGATGATATTCACAAGTTCCATCCAGTTACCTGCAACATTCGTGATGTCTTTGTTTTTAGTAGCTCCATCTGGTTCCATTTTGTAGATGTCCCACATTTTCTTTATTCATTCTTCAGTTGAGGAACATCTAGGTTGTTTCCAGTTTCTGGCTACTAATAGAATAAAGCTGCTATGAACAACCTTGAGCAAATGTCTTTGTGGGATGTTGGAACATCTTTCAGGTATATGTACAGGTGTTATATAGCTGGGTCTTGAGGTAGAACTATTCCCATTTTTAATTGGGTTATTTGAATTGTTGGTGTCTAACTTCTTGAGTTCTTTGTAAATTTTGGATATTAGCCCTCTGTTAGATGTAGAGTTGGTGAAGATTCTTTCCCAATCTGTAGGCTCCTGTTTTGTCCTATTGACAGTGTCCTTTGCCTTACAGAACCTTTGCAGTTTTGTGAGGTCTCATTTATTAATTGTTAATCTTAGAGATTGAGCCATTGGTGTTCTGTTCAGGAAGTTGACTCCTCTACCAATGCATTCAAGGTTATTTCCCACTTTCTTTTCTATGAGATTTAGTGTATCCAGTTGTCTTGGGTTTTACTGCTGTGAACAGACACCATGACCAAGGCAACTCTTAATAAGGACAACATTTAATTGCAGTCAGCTTACAGGTTCAGAGACTCAGTCCATTATCATCAATGCAGGAGCATCCAGGCAAGCATGGCGCAGGAGGAGCTGAGAGTTTGATATTTTCAACTGAAGGCTGCTAGGAGAAGACTGGTTTCTAGGCAACTAGGATGAGGATCTTAAAGTCCATGCCCACAGTGACACACCTACTCCAACAAGGCCACAATTCCTAATAGTGCCATTCCCTGGGCCAAGCATATAAAAAGCACCATACCAGTTTTATGTTGAGGTCATTCAGCCACTTGGACTTCAGTTTTGTGCAGGGTAATAAGTGTGGATCCATTTTCATTCTTCTACATGTAGACCTCCAGTTAGACCAGCACCATTTGTTGAAGATGCCTTATTATTTCTATTGTATGGTTTTGGCTTCTTTATCAAAAATCAAGTGTCCATAGGTCTGTGGATTTATTTCTGGGTCCTCAATTCAATTCAATTGCATTGATTAATGTGTCTGTCTCTGTATCAATACCATGCAGTTTTTATCACTATTGCTCTATATTACAACTTAAGATCAGGGATGGTGACTCCTCCTGAAGTTCTTTTATTGTTGAGAATTGTTTTGGCTATCCTGGGTATTTTGTTTTTTCCATATGAAGTTGAGAATTATTCTTTCAAGGTCTATAAAAATTGTGTTGGAATTTTGATGCGAATTGCATTTATGTGTGTGTGTATGTGTGTGTACATACAAATATACACACATGTGTGTGTGTGTGTGTGTGTGTGTGTGTGTGTCTTTTGTTCATTCTGAAGTTGTGTCTGGGAAGTAGAAATCTTATAATCCCTGTCAGCCCCCTTGTGCACATTCTGTCTATGGTCAAAAACATAGTGTTGACTACTGTCATGCCTGCATAGAAGATGGTAGAAAATGATTGTCAGGTTTATAATAGATTCCTAAAACAGCTGAAAAATGCCCTGAAACAAAAATAATATGCATACATATTAGTATACATTTCCAGAATCATTCCTAGACAGAGATGTGGGTTTTGAAGGGAAACTTCCAGTTTTATGAAGATAGGTAGCTTTTTTATATTCCAGCATATCTAAAAACACATAGTTTAAAAATCTTTACATGATTTTGGTTGGAAATTGCTAGTCATCTTATGAAAGTGTCGAGAAAATAGAAAAAAGAAACTCGTTTTTCTGGTGCCAGATTCTCATTGAGAAAATTTTTTCTGAGGCTCCATGTGTTTTCTTTGTTTCCTAGGGGAAAATAAGCTGGTAGGGGACCTTCTGGTCTTAGGAGGAGCCACACTGTACGGGATCTCAAACGTCTGGGAAGAATCCATCATCCGAACTCTGAGCCGTGTGGAGTTCCTGGGAATGATTGGTCTCTTTGGTGCATTTTTCAGTGGAATTCAGTTGTGAGTAAGAATAACAAAGAACACAACAGCTGTAAGAAGTGTGCTTTATTTTTACAGGTCTTAGCCTTAGAGTGTAAAAACCAAGGCAGAAAAGCTATCACCAAACTCCCACACGAAGATCTCATTAAATCTACCAACTATATCCTTATTGATAAATTATTTCCAAACTAAATAAGTATATTATAAATTATTATAAACATTTCACAGGTTTGGATGATGATTTTCCGGAGATAATTAAAAGTATATACATTCTCAGGGAGTGGGCTATCAATTATAAAGATGTTATAAGCAAGGACAAATGTTGGGATTTGATACACTTTTGATATACTTCTAATAGGGTATGTGTGTTTATTAGTGACAGCCGCTAAGAAATTTCTATTTTAAAATTAGAGTTTTACTAGAGAGATGGCTCATCAGTTTAAACCCTATGCTCTTCCAGAGAACCAGGGTTCAATACTCAGCACCCATTTGGAAGCTCAACAATCCTCCACGACTCTAGTCCTAGGAGATCTGATGCCCTCTTCTGGCCTCTTGACTACAAGGCATACATGTGGTGCCCAGCTGTACATGCAGACAAATAGCCATACATGAAATAAAATGAAACAATTTTTAAAAATTGCCCTTTTATAGGTGCTCTTTATTGCCTATGTGTTTGCAAGAATTTCAAATCCAACTATCAGAATTTGGTATTCTCTTTAAAAATGTAGGGACATATAAAACTGAGATTCACTTAATGCCAAAAAGAGAAGTGAACCAGATTTTCAATATTTCCAAAGTTGGAGCAGAAGTCCTTTCTTGATGCATTATCTAGACCCTCAGAATCTGCTGTAAATAAAGCATAATTTCTACTAGTAAAGAGCACAGTTAAATCATGTGAGGAGTGAGGTCTAATTTCACCAAGTAAGCAATAGTTATTCCATGCAATTCCTTTCCACAAAACAAACACTTTGCAACTGTATAGGTTTGTTGTCAGAAATTACTTGAGGAAAATACTTTGGTATCACCTGATATCACATTTTGAATATAGGATGTTTTCAGCACATTTCTCAAAATCTAAGTGTCCTGAAATATTGGTGTGACTCTCTAGCAGACAAGACATTGAAATGGGGAAGCTGGAGATTTATTAGAGGTTCATTATGAAAGTGTAATGGCACCGTAAAGGATTTTTTAGATCAGTCATCCATCACCAACATGTTATAGATAGATGGTTCATTTTATGCATTATTATTGTTATTGGATCCACAATAGATACCCAGAGATTCATTGCTCTTTGCTTGGTCTTACTTTATTATACCTAATGGAGGTCTATAGGATGCACTCCTGCAAAAATAGTCTTGTGTTGTAAATGAGATATATCGAGTGTACACTGGACCCAAGCCCTTGCTTGCAGAGTAGTTAAAATGGTGCCAACCGCACCTTCTATTCTGCCTCCACAGAGTGATTCTCAGAGTTCAGTCCTTGGACCAGCAACACTGCCATGGCTCCAGAATTGCTCATCAGCGATGTGCTTCCCTGAGACCCCCAAGTCTTACTGAATCTGAAGGTCTAGGGAAGAGGCCCCAGAGGCAGTGGTTTGACACACTCTCCAAATGCCTATGAGACGCAAATGCCTGCGTAACTCTGAGAGGCACTGCTCTATTGAATGTTTAGTGAGCAAACTGATCAAACCTGGACGCATGGAGTTTTCTGAACCTTATAGTTTGCTTCCCCAAAGCACAAGTGAACAAAAAGAAACTAAACCCTAAAAGCCTGTTTGGTTGAGAACAGTGAGGTTTAAATTCTCCCAGACCCTGACTGCTGCTGGCCACACCTTTCTCTCCTTTCAGGGAGAGACCATGGGCTGCCCCTGAAGGGGCCAATTCATTTCTGAAGTTCAATTGGTTGCTTTAATGGTTGTGTAGATATGGTGAATGACAGGGGAAAAAAAAGACCCAACCTGTGTGATTGTCTTGTCTTGACTCAACAGAGCCATCATGGAACATAAGGAGCTGTTGAAGGTGCCGTGGGATTGGCAAATAGGTAAGGATTTGCCCCTTTAAGATGGGTTCTTTGTTTATTTGGTTGGTTTTGTTATTATTGTTGTTTTGCTTTTTGTAAATCTGAGAATTTTGTCTTAAAAGTTGTATAGCTAGGGATGGATGGGACAGACAAGGAGGGAATTTGGAATGACAGGTGACAAAAGAAGACGAAATTACTTTGCCATATTGGAAGTCCTTCATACAACAAGACTGGGTTTCCTGAATCTCCTCATGCCCTGCTTGGGCTTCTGACAGTTAGCACTGTCAAGGTGTTTTATGGAAGACACAGAAGTGTGCTATTAGGTTAAAGACCAACCGGAAAAGAAATGCCCAAGGCAGTAGTGGTGCAGAAAGGAGAGCAATTTGCTCCAGACAAGAGATACAGAATTGATGTGATCATTAAAAAGCAGCACCTTGGTAAAGGGGAAAACTGAACTTTACAAAAGGCATGAGAAGAAACAACATACTAGGCATTCCGGGCTCTTTGGAACCTTTTCAGAAGGGAACCCTTAGACTTAAGTAATTGTTACTTGATCTTTAACTGGCCTTGGAAATACTAGCCAGCCATTTAACTACTCAGTAGATACCTGGGACATCTTAGATTTTACCTGCTTCTAAAATCACTTTCTTCTAAAAACTTTTAGGGTATGGATTTCAGATCCTCGATGATATTGTTATCACCTAGGAGGCAAGACTAGGAAAAAGCTTCCCTCAGTTTTCTCAAGAATTTTTGTCTTCAGGCAAAGGGTCCCAGTAGTGACCATGACTTGAGTTCAGGCCAAGTAGGACAGTTCTGGAAAAATATGAGCAGAATGAGTGTAAATGAGGGTTGGGGGCAGATGGGTGCTGCCCCGCTACCTCCAATAGAGGTATGAGTAGAAGGGAGTGTCTCAGCATGTTTTACTTCCACTGGGAAAAAGATTCTTGACATATTCCATTGCACCACTGTCTCCATCCCCAGCCTATAAGCTTCGAGAATGTTTTACTACCGCTATGATGCCCTCTGGTGGCTGAATGAGGGACAGAAGTTTATATGATGTATGACGAAGGGGTTCTCTCAGTGACTTCAGACCAGGGCTAACCAGCCTTTATGTTTGTTCCAGAGTCCTCCATTTGTTTCTTTCTCGGGGATGAACAGGAAATGCTATAATGAAATGGAAATCAATAGAGAGGAGGGAGGGGAACAGGAGAGGGGGGCAGTTGGGAAAGAAACCAGGTACAGGGACCAGAAGCCTTTGCCTTTGTGACTCTTAAACGTGATTCATGCTTCCCAGCACTTCGCACACAGTGATCTGGAAGGATAAATTAATTCAATATTGATGGTAATGGCCGTAATCAAAAGGAATTCATCCTCTAATTATGTAGATGTCCTGTACATGTCTGCTGAGAGTTTGTCATGATTCAGCGTTTAGTTAAATGTGTCACCACAAGGTAGTTTTATCCTAAGCTCTCATATTGCCATTAAGACGTCAGTCCCCTGCAGCCCAAGATGATGAAGACTGTGCAGAAGGATCATATCACAGGGCCACCAAATTAATTCCCGGTTGGAAACAAGGTTGAAATGGCCTAGATATTGAATCAAGTATTCATTTTTTTCCCTTTCTGGAGCCCTTGTATACTTGGAGTGGAGATTTTATACCACAGCCACCTTTGTTCTTGTGAGCTCATGATGACCAACTACAGGGTCTGGTGGTCTATCTCAGTCTGGGCATGTGACATTCCGTCCATCACTGGTCATTAAATGAGCAGGTGAGGGAAGAGCATCAGACGAGACGGCTCTCGGCTGTCACGACAAGAACAGAGGGAAGCAGGAAAGAGCAAAGCAGAGACCCGAGACCACTGTCTTCTGAGGAACTGAGAAACGACAGAGCAGCCACTAAGCTTAAGGACTTGAGCTCAGTGTCAGGGTGACGCTAGAGAAGGTTAACCTTTCCCTCACAGACTTCAGGAGCTCCAGGTCTGATGATCAGTTCCCAGTAAAACATAACCCCCCCCCCACACACACACACACACACACGGAAGGTAGAATAGATTCCAAGAGTATCTTCATTTACCATTATCGGTCATAGACGTCTCCCAATCTCTCTCTACCTCCGACTCTACTAGACCTCATAGAATCTATGAGTCAGCTCCTATGTTAGCAATGCAGAGTGGAAGTAGGAAGAGAAATGCTTTCTGCTTTCTGCATAGGAAGCTCTTTCTAATGTGTGCACTAGTTTTAAGATGGAGTTACTTAAAGCACGATGATTGCTTTCATCACTTTGTTTTACTCACTTTGCTTTACTCTACTTAGCAAAAGGACTGCTTGTGATTATTTAATCAGTAAACTCACATAAAATATAGGACATCGCTGAGCTCTCCTAGAAATGTTAGCTCACAGCCAGAAATCTAGTAAACAATGTAAATATACCCTTTATCACATGTTCCAGCCCGTGTCAATGGGTATACGAAATGATGTGGAAGTCAACTGTGGAAGAAAGGGTGTTCTGGGGGCCAATAGGCATAGGTTTGGCTTACATGGAGGTGCCTTTTCACTTCTGATGCTGATGACTGTTTTGTTACCTTACCTGGCAATGGGAATCACATGGTCCCAGAGCAGGGAGGTCCTAAGAGTTCTTAGGAATGCACTGAGGAGTGCCGGGAAGATGGCTCAGTAGGCAAGGTGATGGCTGAAAGAAGTATGAGGATCTGAGCCCCAGAACTCAGGTAAAAAGCCAGGCGTGGTGCCCTGGCAGGCAGAGCCAGGTAGATCCCTGGGCCTTGCTGTCCAGTTAGTCTAGCTAAATTTGATGGCCTCTGAGTTCCTCGAGACTTTCTGTCTCAAATGAAAAAATTGGAGAGCAATGGAGAAGACACTTGATGTTGGTCTTTGATCTATACATGTGCGAGTGTGCACACATGTGCACACCACGCATACACAGACACACACACACACACTCACATACTCACAGAAAGAGAGACAGATAGAGACAGACAGGCAGACCGATGTATACACAGACATGCAACAGGATGTATGAGATTGAAACTTACATCTGGGTTTCTGAGGTGGGCTCACTAGGTTTTCAGTTTCCTGTGATAAAACTAATCTGCATTGTCTTAGCATGTCCAGATGGTCCAGTGCTCTTGATAGGTTTGCCCTAATACACGTGTTCTGAGATATCATTTTATCTTGCTACTATTAATAAAAATGTTTGCCTAGTGCATACAAAGGAAAGACAGAACACCAGTAAGTCCTTAAAGGAAAAGGGGAGAGAAAATCCATGTGGCATAGACACATACTATAGGCACACATATACACCTACACAAAATAAACTAGCCATTTGTCAACAGGATATCCCTTCTCCCCTCATCAGAAAAAACTCATCTATAGAGAGTTCTGTCAGACTGCCCAGTAGGGCTAGCTTCTTGGCCTGCTTCTCATAGATCAATGTCTTCCCCACCTTCTGCTCTGCTGCACGTAAAACTGTGCCCTGAGGCTGGGCACATTTGGTAAGTGAGAGGCAGTAGAGAGCTGAGAGGGAGAGAAGAAAGAAAGCAGGAGTCTATCCCTGTTCTATACTACTCATGAACAGGTCTCCAGAAACGGTGGTCTCCTTGTGATGACCCCTATGGCACTCCTCTAATTTCTGACCCTAGGTAATATGGCTTCTGCTTTTATTTCGCCACATCATGTGGAATAATTTATAGCTACTGCGAATCTCCGGCTGCCTCTCCATCCCTGTTTCTCCTATCCTCATTCAAATACATTTGTAGCATGTGCTCTACTAAATGCCCTCTGTTCAGTCTGGTATCAGCTGTGTTTCTTGACCAACACGGTCAATAAGTTCATCTCCTGTTCATCTAAAAACAATAGAAACAACATTGACGTTGCTTTGCTTTGGAGATTAGCTAATGCGTATACCACCCATGACACATAGTAAAGACCCCATCAGGATTAGCCACTAGGGTTCTTTTCTGTTTTTCTACCTTAAATCTCTTCCCTGCATGAGAGTAAGAGAAACCAAACTTTAAACTTAGTTAGAAAACACGTTTCAGATGAGAAATTGTCATATATGCATTCTGTCTGTAAACGTAATCATTATGTAGTTGCTAGCCAAAAATATTTCATTGGTTTGATCATGTCTACTGATTGAAAATTCTCCACAGACAACAAATCGGGTCCTGGTTGCTAACATCTATTAAGGACCTAATGTCTATCCCAGACCAGTGGATGGGCGAGGTGTGGTAGTCCATCATCCCAGCTCTGTCTCCTGATGTGCTTTATGTCTGTGCTTCACTCACAGAATAGGATATCCATCCATACATGCACTATCTGGCTTAATAGAAGAATCAATTATAAATAGCAGTACATGTTCTGCTCTGCCACCAACATCTAACTTCAGCAACTTTATGAAATATACTTAGAACCTTTCAGCTGGAGCAGTCCTGACCTGGTCTTATTACTAATGTGAGGGCCTACTATATAGCTGTGTTCCTACTCTGCTTATCTCAAAGCTTTGGTTTCAAAGGTGTGCATCTTCTCTCAGCGTGCTCATGATGCGTCCAGAATTCCACCGGACAGATCCACATGCACGATGAGTAATTCTCTAAAACAACATGATCAAACAGTGCTACACGTCCACTGAAAACCTGGTCCTCTCGTTGCTCTCACCGTCTCAGGAAATGGCACCAAAATTCACCATTTGCTGCAGTAGAGAGCCAGTCACCTCCTTGATGCCCTCCTTTCCCGTACTGCTCATTGCCAAGCCTCCAATAAGCTGGCACAGTAGTCACAGACCCAGACACTTGCCTTTTCTCCCCAAGTGAACCAACAGCCTCACTTGATGGACAGAGATGCTACTCTTCTCACATCCCTCTTCTCATCCCTTCCTCATTCCATTCCTCCTCCGAAGAGTAGCCAAAGTCATCTTTTTAAAATGTAGATCAGATTATGTTAGATCACTGGTACAGAATGCTCGGGATATTGATGCCGCAATTGCAAATTTCTTTCTAAGACATACAGGACTTTACGTGGTCTGCCAGCCTCCCTGGTTTCTCTACCTCATTCCTGTGATTCAGTCATGCTGGCTCCTAGAAGCCCCCAGAATAAACCACAACTTTATCTTCCCTGAAAATCTTTTCAGGTGATGACATCTCTGCCTAAAATATTCTTTCCAAGCCTCCTCTAATCCCCTGCTAGCCCCTCACATTCAAAGTAAATACCACATTGGCAAGGCAGCCTTACCTGGTCATCCTTCCTAAAACAAGCCCTGGCTAGTCTCGTTTAAGAAACCTTTTCTTCCCTCACCATGAGCAGCTCTGAGCTTTTTATCTATCCCTCATTTTGCTAGATTCCCAGCCCAAAGCAGAGAACTTATAGCATGCTAGATTCCCAATGAAGAATTCATTGAAAAGAAAGTGACTACAAAGCATTAGGACTCACCAGTCCACCCCAGGGTATGGTTTACCAGATAACAAGATGAATACTTAGGTTTCTAGAACTTGTTAGCACAGTTATCCTATGATCTAAATCAACAATACCCAAGACAGAGAAGCAGGCAGGCAGGCAGGCAGGCTGATAGATAGACAGGCAGGAAGGCAGAGAAAGAAAGAAAGAAAGAAAGAAAGAAAGAAAGAAAGAAAGAAAGAAAGAAAGAAAGAAAGAAAGAAAGAGAAAGAAAGGAAAGAAAGAAAGAAAGAAAGAAAGAAAGAAAGAAAGATGGACAGAGGGAGGGAGGGAGAGAGAGAAGGAAGGAAGGAAAGGAAAGAAGGAAGGAAGGAGGGAAGGCAGGCAGGCTCTAGTATATCTGGACTGTATTCTACCCAAATTTGATTATCTTCAGTGGAATAATTTAAGAGTAGGTCTTGCTCCCTGTCTTCTAATGTCAGATGTTTTAAGGAACACTGAATCAATCTCAAGTCTTTTACGTATTTCTCATAGGTTATCTAGTATTTGTTATAGATTTTTGTAAGTTGGTTAAAAGGAAAATTATACGTGCCATGAAACCCAAGTGTAAGGAAATTGACTATTCTTTATAGAATTAAAACTTCTTGTGGGGACTCTCATGCCTCCTACTAGTATTTTAGCAGATATATACCTGTACTGAGATACCCTAGCTTACTGAACTCAGCCAATAGGGGCATCGTCTTGCTCTATGTGAAGGGCATGTCCATCACACTAGAGGGGGCTCTTGCACTATTTGCTTAATGCTCACCATGAATTTTTTTTTTTTTTTGTGTATCTGATGTAGCTTTCCTTAAACTTAAGATGAAAAACACAGAATAAGCCCCATACCCTTTAGTATCTTTCGTAGAAGCAAAACAAATTCATTTCTGAAGGAATCATTGGTCTTCTTAATCAGAGGGACTGGACATCTAATAGTAACCAAACTCCCTTGAATTCACATGATTCATAGAAAATGAGGTGCCCACCTCAGATACATTCAATCCAAGATCCCGTTAGACAGGTTGCTTATAATGCTCAGAGAGCCAATGAATTGTATCATGTCTTGTATTTTCAAGGCAGAGAAATGAGCTTACTTTTGTGCATATGTACCGCATCAATACCTGGGAAATGATAGAATCTATACTTCTAAAACCCTGCTATACCTATACTGCTAAATCTATACTGCTAAAACCCTACCACCCAAAACTCTGAACTCCTGGTTAGTATTAACAATGGTGTGTCTACAGTCCAGAGTAGCCTAGGAAAGATGACAGAATAACAACACTCAATTTGGGGGAGGTAAACAAAATTCAGTAATTTAAAAGAAGTTAACAGATTTCCTATGCTCAAAGCACTCACACTGCCTTCCCAAAGACACGGTTAAGACTTGGTAGTTCCAGTCCAGGTTGTCTAATTACAACACCTGTGTAGACAAACATTGGGAGCAGTATATGACATATTGTTATTTGTATATTTTAATGTAGGATATAATATAAAATATGTTTTGCAAGTATAAGAAGATAAAAATATTTTGAAATCCATAGGCAGCTATAAGAGATGGCTCAGCAGCTAAGGGAGTTTTGCTGGTCTTGCAGAGGGTTCCATACTGGGAGGCTCACAATGGCTTTCACCACCAGCGCCCCCACCATGGTCTGATACTTCCTATTGTTTGCTCAAGTGTGTGCCTGTGCGCTCTCGCTCTCTCTCTCTCTCTCTCTCTCTCTCTCTCTCTCTCTCTCTCTCTCTCTCTCACACACACACACACACACACACACACGAGAGAGAGAGAGAGAGAGAGAGAGAGAGAGAGAGAGAGAAGTATCCTTTCTCGAAGCAGTATGATGTCAGCTACATGGGAAGAAGCAGAATGTGCATTTTCCAAGTACAAGTTTTAAGTTCTCACTTATATTTTATCTACCAATATTAAACACCACTTGATACAGTGAAAGAAAAAAAGTACCTTTACTGAGTCTTGGGTGATGCGCCCCTTCCCCTTATCCACCAAGTCCAGATGCTGAAGATGCCCTGCAAAGGCCCTGACACTCTCTTCTCCTTGCTCCCCAGGGCTGCTGTATGTTGGCTTTAGTGCCTGCATGTTTGGTCTGTACAGCTTTATGCCAGTCGTCATAAAGAAAACAAGTGCCACCTCGGTCAACCTTTCTCTGCTCACAGCAGATCTGTACAGCCTGTTCTGTGGACTGTTTCTCTTCCACTACAAGGTAAGTCAAATCAGATCTCGCTGTAACAATGGCTGTTTATAGGAATATTGAGTGCTGGTGGGGGTGTTATGAGATTTAGTGTGGGGGAGGGTCATGACTTTATTAGGTGAATGGGAATTCAGTTCTAGGTGGAGAGCCACAATTTGAATATTCACATTTTAACTCAAAATAAAGGCAGCACTTTGTCCTGAGAGACCAGTGACTAGGGACAATTGCCAACAAAAGGTAAGCAACAGCTATGGGGAGATAAGTTTGTTTATAGAGGGGGGCCATTCAAACTAGAAGGAATGCTTGCCAACCTGAGAATAAGAAGTTATATACAATTACAAAACTACAGCTCCAAAACATATTTTGCCAAAGCTTTTGGTAGATTGTGTTCTCTTTGAGGAAGTGATATAATCCCAGAAGTTCTGGCTTGCAGATGTTCTATAGCAAACATGAATGGAAAAGGCCATTGTGTTTCCTCAAGGAAGATTCTTAACTAAATTACTGTGGTTTCTTAGAAAAAAAGAAAAGACTTTCTGTACCAAGCAGTGGCAGTCAATATATTAGCCCTGGGAGAAAGAAGACATGATACCTTCAAAGATGGCTGTTTCTTCAAAGGCGAGACTGCACTGGTTACTCTCCTGTTGTCAAAAACCACACTGACAAAAATCAACTTTGGGGAAAAAATGGTTTATTTTAACTCACAGTTCAGAGAAAGAACACAGTCCATTCATGTGAGGAAGGGCTCCCCTGGCATTCAGGAAGTACAATGATCACAATCCATGGCATACAGACAACACAGAGTGAAACAGGAAATGGAGCAAGTCTAGTAAACCCTCAAAGCCCTCCCCTCCTCCCCCGTGCTATACGTTCTTCAGCAAGTCAGTTTCTTCACCTCACAGTGGTTCTATAACCTTCCCAAACAGCACCAACCATAGACTCAGTCCTCAAATACATATGCCTGTGGGGGAATTTCTCATTCAAAATACAACAAAGACTCTACATGTGTCATACATAACTAATCGAATATGGTGTGCTAAGGTCCTCTTAACACAACACTTGCTGCCTTCATTAACAATCAGAGTTGGGATAGGAGAAGAGAGCCATTTTGTATTCTTTCAGTAATCCTATGAGATAAGGATCAGTAAGAAATATAACACAGTATAGCCATGTCCAAGCACATGTTGTCCAAAATAGGACATCCAGAAGAAGAGGCAGCAAATGTAGATTGTATGCCCTGCTAGTGAAGGGCCTCAGTGAGCATTACCATACTGGGTGTTGAGGCATAGTGGCACAATCTTCAACCACATGGAGCTGGGCTTAGGTTCAGAAGGTAAGCACTTGGAGAAATGATAACCTGAGGTTAGGTACTTGACATAACGAGAGACAAAGCCAAAGTGAATGATCAGAACTCTCGTAGAAAGAGGATGAGCTCCTACTCAGAACAAAGAGAGGGGAACACAGTCCAGGGTGTATGGGGGAATGGGAAACAGATCTAGAAGACTATGCAAGCAAGTAATAGAAATACAGTGGACAAATTCAAATTGTATTTATTTAAAGCATAGAACATTATTATTAATACACATATTTTGTGAAAGGCTTACTTCACTCAAGCTAGTTAACATAGCCATTGACAACTCCCCCCCCCCCCGTTAAGACTCTGCCTTCTTCAGACTTCAAGAAAACATTATCATTAGTTATAGTCACCTTGGTGGGCCCTCATGTTCAGAGTCTACTCATATCATAACTGAAAGTTCATATTCTTTGCTTAACATCTCCTTAGTTTTCTGTGCATTTGTTCTTTGCGTGGGGCCTTTAGCCCAGTGCAGAGTCAAACTGACAGCTAAAGAAATTTCCCAAGGCTGGGTAATGTGTATTCTTGTAGGTCATTTTGTCTACATCCTGTAATTTCTATGGCCTGGGCTCACCCAAGTCTTCATATGGGTAAAATCATGTTCCTTTGGAGTTGTCCCTGACCATGGTGTTGGGAAAGCCATGTTTCCTCAAAACCCCAATTATTTTCTAGAGCCTTGGAGACCACTTGACCATGATCTCACCACTACAGGAGAGTGACCACCTTTTGCCCCTACACTTAAGTGCCCTAGTCTGGTTTACTCTGTAACATGAACTCAGTTCTTATTAGTTAACCTTGTAAATAAACCTCTAATTATAAATTATATAACAGTTCCACCGGCTTTGAAACCAGAAGAATCTCTTGATCATCTCTTTGGAAGGGATGATAAAGCCACTGTTCTAAGTGTTCTAACCAAGGTCATGTTTTAGATAATACAAACCCATTCCAGCTACCAGCTTCCCTCAATACAGTGTTCTTGAAAGTCTCTTCTCAGCCTTTTGGTCATCCCCAAAAACCTCAAAATCAGAATCTGGGGACATATCTAGGAGGATTTACTTGGATAACTGACTGCCCGTGATTCATGTGTTCTCTGAATCTGAGCAATTGAAAACAAAATTGAAGCAAAAATGTTAGTGAATTTTAAAAAGGTTAAAAACAGTTACAGTAATAAAGTATTAACATGTATGTTTTATGGAGATATTAGAAAAAGGTACTTTTATATTATATCTCTATTTTAGAAAAATAGGTGTAAGTCTTTGGCCTGTTTTTATTTCTTTCATTTACCAATTATTTATTTATTTATTGTTTGTTTGTTTTGAAGCAAGTCTACACATAGCTGAGGTTGGCTTCAAGTTACTTTGTGGTTGAAGATAAATTTAAACTTCTGATCCTACTGTCTCTACCGCCCACATGCTAAGACTGCATGTGTGTGTTATCATGACCAGTGCTGGGTGGTGAACTCAGGCCTTCCTTCATGCATGCAAGGCAAGAAAACCTTGTCCCAATGGAGCTCTATCTGCAGACCCTCTTGTACATCTTGTATTAGTTCTCTTCTCATGACTGAATGACAATAGTTCCTGGAATATTCTGGATATCAGACCTTTATCAGATATATGACTTTACAAGTATTTCATTTCTCCCTTTTGGTGGTTGATTTTTTTTCCTTTCTTTCCAATAGCATTTGAATAACAAAAGTTTTTAAAATATACTCTTGATGACATCAAATGTATCCATTTACAAAGAGGCTCATCTAATTGTGGAAGAAATCAAGTAATCCCACTACTTTGAGCCTTGGAGTCTTTGAAGACTTTCTGCCTATGGGCTTCTTCCCTGAGATTACTAGTAATAGCTTTAAATTGCTTCCTTCTTTCTGCTTTAAAGTAATAGTTGAGAGCCACAACTAACAAAGAGAACATTCAGTTCAGGTGATGATTTTGTAACATTAAAAAGTGGATGCAACAAGAAGATCTACAGAGTCAACTAACCTGAGTCCATGGGGTCTCACAGAGACTGGGCCACCAACAAGGACACATGCAGAGACCAGACCTAGACCCCTACACATTTAAAGCAGATATGTAGCTTGGTCTTCATGTGAGTCCCCTAAGAAGTGAAGCAGGGGCTGTCTCGGTCTCTGTTCCCAGGCATTGGATTCCCTTCCCTTACCTGCACTGCCTGATGGGGCCTCAGTGGGAGAGGATGTGTCTACTCCTGCAGGGTGGGGTAGTGCCAAAGTGGGAGTCCCCCTTCTCTGAGAAGGAGGCAATAGGAGGAGGGATTTGGAAGGACTGGCAGGAGAGGTGGAGGCTGTGATTGGGAAGTAAAATGATTTAAAAAAATAATTATTGGAGAAAAAAATGGAGGTACAAGCCAGTAGTTCTCAACTATGGCTTCCTGGGAAGAATTTTCAGAATCCTGGTGTAGTCTCACCGATCCAGGCATACTATGCATCAAAAACCTATCAGTGCCTTCCACTGTTTACCTGTCCTTAAGCTCCAGGTTCGGACTTACTACATGTGGTTACAAGAAAACAATCTAGGGCCAAGTGGAACCAATAAAATGATTACTGCTAAATAGGAGCACTTTGAGAAGGAAATGATTGCACATGGGGAATCAGTCCCAGTAATCAGTTTCCATCACTGCCAGAGTCAGGACATACAGATAAGAGGAGTGTAGAGAGCCTCATGATTCAGTGCTGGGGGATTAGACCAATGACCTCTGAGATCTCATTAGATTTTACTACAGCCTGCAGTTAAGACTTTATCCTCTTAGTTCATCATGATGTGCTTATACCACCTTCTGCTGTGGTTATAAATGGCCATAAGTTGAGAGGAAAGGCAACTTTCTCACAGATGTTGCTTACCCACGCAGAACTAATTGACCAAATGAGGCTCTCCTGCCCAACATTCATTATTCACGTTTTCTTACTTTATATCCTTGGGTGGGGGGCATTCTTTCTCCGCCCATTATCCCACAGCAGCTTCTCTGTCTTGGTGCTGACTGGACAGTAAAGCCTTTCGTTCTGGAAAGCAAGTGCCTGGATTTTAAATGAGACTATCTGGATGGAATGGGGTTCATGTAATCTCTACATTTACGACTTTGGAAAGTGGCTCTGTGCTTTTCTTCTTTATTTCCCCGACAGCATTATTGAATCCAGAATAGTAAATCTGTAGCAAGTCATGAAAAGGCTAGGAAAAGAGCCTTACTCAGCCCCAGAGGCCCTTAAAACTAGACCCAAGAAGAGATTGACATAGAAACTTTTCACTTTGATAGTCTTGACTTCTCAAGGTCAGCGCTTCATACTACAGACTCTCTGTGTGTTGTGAAAATAAGATACTTTACAAATTGAAAATTACTGCTTTAATAACTTACACAAACCCAATGGCTTACCGAGGGTTTAACATCGTCTAGTTCTGCAAGTCTGCATTTCCTCTCCAGCTTCTAGGGACTTCCCGTGTTTTCCTTGTCTTCTGGCCCCTTCCTTCCCCTTCTAAATCAGGATATAGTATCTTCAAATCTGATCATTAGTTAGTTAGTTAGTTAGTTAGTTAGTTAGTTAGTTAGAGACCTTTGGATAATAATGTATCCATTAACCCAAGACAATCTCCCTGTTGCAAAATCTTTAATTTAATGCCATCTGCAGAGTCCTTTTTGTCATGCTAAATAACATATTCATGGATTTCAGAAATTAGGACACATTGTTGGGGGACACCTTGCTCTGGCTACCACAGGGGAACTATTAATAATCACAGGAGACAAACCTTCAGGTCAGGTTGGCTGAGGCACGATGACATGGCAGTATACATTCCACCCCTGACACCTTGCACTCCAATGGTAGAATTTCTCAACTGATTCTTCGAAGCTGTTTCCAGTGTCCTGAAAATATGCACTTTTAATAATAAAGTCAGTAATTCATGTGGAGAGAGAAGAGAACGGAGTTAAATGAGTCCTTCAGTAGCCACTGTGTAAAGTACGGATTAGACCAGTTCAACAATAAAATGTGGGAAAGAATCAGAGGAGTTCACATGTAATGTGTGGCTGGCATTTACTCTTTACATTCTTTTGAGTAGATTCTTCTTCCCTCTAGATTTCGAGATAAGATTTGCCATATGTAGTTTTTCAGGAGATTAAATTTGAAGACATTACTGTTCAGCGGTGACCAGAGACCATAGGCTTCTCCCATTAAATGCATAACTCGGGCTCAGTAATCCTTGCCTCGTTCTATTAACTTTTACCATTGGTTTTAAAATTGTATAACTCCATGTGGCTCTTAACAATTCGCTATGAGTTCTTGCTGACTTAGCTCATGTTTGAAAAGCCAAACCTAGGTTCTTGCACATAAAAATGTAGACCTATTATAGTAGTCATTTTTAATGGAATGCCTTGATTTCTTTCTTTCTTAAATATATTTCAGGAATAAACCAGAAACACAAAGCATTTGAAAGTTATTAAAATGAAATTATATGCCATTGCCTACAGAAAATTCTTCAGCAAAATAGTGGCCAAGATTGAGTGTGGGGATTACTTCTTTCTGTCTGGCATTTAAATTAGGAAACAACTTCCACGATTCCTTATAATCAGTTACAGGTTTATTAATATTGCCATAGACCTGCAGAATGTAGAGAAATTAACATTTAGAGGGATTTCCTAAGAAGATCCTGACTTCAGAGTTTCGATACCATACCCTAGAAATCAATGGAGAAAAATTAATACCATAAACTCTTCTAGTTCCCCTCAACTACCCCACTTAGGTCAGCAGTCACACGGCTCTCACATAGAACATGAATGAGCCTACTTCAAGAGCGGTACCCTAGAGTTATAAGGTCTGCATAAGTCTTAATTTTTGCACTAAACATGTTTACCATCCAAATATTCTCTAGTAAACGGACAAAAAAATAGCTTTTAAAATGACTTATCCAAGAAAGTGACTTCAACTGTTCTGTATAATGTGATTAAAGTCCACGTTGTGGAATTTCTTCTGTTTTCATTCAAAATATTTTTGCGAATCCTTATATGAGATAACTTATCCTATGGTCACCAAGAGTTATAAAGCAATCAGAAAATTTTCTCAACAACTGCCTTTGGTGATACCCGAGGTTAAATCTCTCAAGGTCACAGGCAGAGCTCTGTGACAGTTGGCCCTCCCTCCTGCCACTAGTGTTACAGCCCATGTGCCAACTTCCCATTCTGTTTTACTGTTATGGTAAGAGGTTTGGCATGCAAACTTTAATAACTCTGAACATGATTCATCTTAATGATATATTAGCATGCTTTACACTTGAAACAACTCCATCCCACAAATATTTGTCCTGCTTTGTAGCTCGCCTTCCTATTACAAAGTAGACCAGAGCACTAAAAGTTACAGGAATATGAATGCAGAAGATGAGATTCCAAACCCCAGAAATTTCAACTGTTCTTAGCATCTGCGTGCCTGCGACAGTTTGCAGTGATGGGACCCTTTCATTAAGAGTGGAATTTTTCATTAGGTATCAGTCAGAGCTGAGCTGTGCAACTCTAGTTGATCCTTGTGGCAGGGAGCAATTTCAGTAATGTGCCTTTACTTTAAAAAGCCAGGGCGAGTAGCCATTTCCCATGACAACTGGAACTGGTAAGCATGAGGGCAACTCTTCGCATCGTATTTATAAAAATACCCTTATAGGCATTCCCATTGTATTTGTTTTTGTAAAACAAAAACAAAGAGAAAGAAAGACTAGAAAGCAAAAGGATTTTAAGCTCATCATGATCAATGTAAACTAAAAAATATGAGATTTAAAGGTTAAAATTTAGTTTTTAATGACTGTCTTGGGTACTTTAAGACCATGTCAGATGAGTACACAATTGAAAAAAACTATATCCCAGGCCAAAGGCAATGCCCATGGATCATCAAGGTGATAGATTAGGCATTGTAACCTGCTTTCTCATGCCTGACTGTCCCCAGCACAGCCTGTTCTTGTGGGATGAGTTGGGTGAGTGTCGTTGGCTTTAAGCATTAGGTTTCACATGCAGCTACTCAGGTGCCCAGGCTTCATTTATCACAACCCATCCTCTAGTGCAAGGATCAAAAATTATGACTTGCGAGCCACACACCTGTTCTTAGGAAGTTCTGCAGAGGCACAGGTCTGGCCTCTTTATACCACCCATGTTTTTTTTTGCAGAGTAGCCATGTTGATTTTATTTGCCAGCTAGGGACTGGAAAATGTCCCAGTGGTTAAGAGCACTGACTGATTTTCCAGGGGATCCAGATTTAATAATTCACAGCATCCTCATGGCATCCCTTAACTGTCTGTAACCCCAGTCCCAGGGGATTTAATGCTGTCTTCTTGCTTCTGAGGACACTTTATCCATGTGGTGTATCCATACACTCAAAATAATAAAATAAGAAATATTTCATAGGTATCAGAAGTTTATTGACATGTGAGTTAAGCCTTCAGTAAGTGTCTCTTGTAAGATAGACTGGTGACATATATAGGTGTGCAACTCTAAGTGTCTAAAACCTCCTCCCAAGCCTACTGGTCAGAATTCATCCCCCTAGCCACACGGAAGTTGAGAAATGTAGTCAAGCCATTTATGTAATAGGAAAAGAAAATAGGTTTAGCGAACAAACATCCATTTTCTACCACATTAAAATTTTCTATTTACCAAATACTGTGGAATAGAAAAGTTGGGGACAGATTCTAAAGCACTCCCACAATGACAGAGAGAGGCCAAAGTTCCTTCTATGCGAGTCCATTATAAACGCCATACCATAAAGATATTTCAAACTCATCATCCCAGAACAAACTGTAAGGGAAAACAGCCAGGTCAGAGGTATTGTAGATGAAATCAAAGAAAAGCTCGCATTTAGACTGCACATCGCAGACAATAACAGCTAGTTGTCCCTTGAGAGGACACAGGAGGTGTGCTTATCACCAAAGTGCATGGTCTGATTCTACCCCACGTACCGAGAGACCTAAGCTTCACATTGAGCCTGTAAATGGATCCACATAAGTAGCTTCCCAAATGCTGTGGTTAAAGGTGTGTACTGCTACGTTTGCCAAAGTATTTTCAAATATGACAATATAATAACAGATGAACCATGACATCTAGACAGAGATCTAGTAAAGATTACCATTTCAAAGCAGTAGTGAGAAGAAGCAATAATTGAGGAGATCTGTGATAGGAACACATCACCTTTATACTGGTGGAAATCTCAAATACTGCTAAGAATACTGTAACTAACATGTGGCTTACATTACTGTTTAAGTAAATGCTGAATGTTAGTTTGATGGCAGTGACAATAAGGGTCAAGTCTCCCATCCAGGTCACAGACCTCTCTGCATTGAAGCACAGATCTCTGGGGAAGAGTGTCTGGTATGTTACTGGACATAGTGACAGGTGACCGTAAGCCCAGTACTTCAGAAGCAGAAGGAAGTTCTGAGCTTGAGACTAGATGAGCAACGTGAGGAGATTCTGTTTAAAGCACACAAAGAACTTTGTGATTTGTTCTGTTATAACAGCCTTGACCAGAAGTTATTTCCCTTAGTAGAAATAGAAAAAAATGAACTGTTTCACTTCCTAAGAATAATTGTGAGGAGTCAATGAAGTGGTACAATCCTTCAGCATCGGGATCCAATTATTTCCCCTGCAAAATGTGTTATTAATAGGGACTCTAAAAAGTAAAAAAAAAAAATTGCAGAAGCTGTTACAGAGTTCCTTGTGTTCTAACCATACCCGCCTCTTTTCAAAGCTATTGGACATTATTTTCATCCCATTTTGGGATACATTGAGTGTCTGCCCTGTGCTTGCTTTCTTCGTGGCATCTAAGGCATGTTGCTTTGTAATAAGGATAGAGAGAGATGTCTTGAACTTAATCATTTATGGGTTTCCTTTTATGTAAAGGAATGAAGGAGAACCAGTGTGAAGCAGCCACCCTGAGCTAAGATGGGAGGGAGGAAGCATTAAAGTTGTATCTTACACCAAATAATGAACTGTTAAGGAAGCCAGACCATGCAGAGACAGGGAAAGCATTCTAAACTGACTTCATACTGATAGTGCAGCCCATGAGCTATGATATCAAGCAATAATCACATGCACACATTAAAAAGAGAGACCATTATCCACATAGGCTAATTCTGCAGTAAAGGTCCTTTTTTACACACATTGTCATTCCCGTATCTATCAGAGACAGACAGACACACAGACACACAGACAGACACACAGAGACACAGAGACATAGAGACACAGAGACAGACAAGACAGAAAGAAAAAGAAACAAATGGTTATGTATATATTGCTCATAGATGTCAAATTTAGAAGATACCTATAGATCCTAAGAGAAAAATGTTTAATACTACTAGTAGTAGAACATATAATTCCACTTGAATTTTAGTCTTAAGAAATTATGTAATTCTATTTTCATAATAGTTCCAAAGCTTAATTTAAAAGGCAACGATTCTGCCAGCGTTATTCAATATCTCACATTATTACAGTACTCCAGAGATTTCAAAGATTTTACAGTGCTATGCGATTCAATAATTATGG
Source organism: Rattus norvegicus (assembly GCF_021556685.1). Classification (NCBI taxonomy): domain Eukaryota; kingdom Metazoa; phylum Chordata; class Mammalia; order Rodentia; family Muridae; genus Rattus; species Rattus norvegicus. The sequence continues at coordinate 33,522,143 of NC_141553.1, forward strand.
CCCTGTAAGATTTTATTGACATGATCCAAGCTTCTGCACCCAGAACTGACACCCAGAGCCTATACATGACTATATTTGTTCCTTGACAGCTTCATGCCAAAAATTTTCTTTCCTCATAAATTACTCATCCATGTATTTCATTCTCCTGTCCTACCTGCTACTCTCAGACACAGGAAAGCAGGGGAAGACAGAATCCCGGTGCAGCTGAAGGAAGAAGGCGATGTGACAGTTTGTCAAGAGCTCTGCTCCTCCAGCCATCATCATGATATCTCTTAGTCCTAGCTCATTTCTATGAGTTGATGAAGAATGGCTTCCGTATTTATCAATAATTCATACAGATGTTAAATGAAAGCTGAGTCCTCTCATTCTTTGGTAGCCGTGTGTATTGTGCCTACAAACTTGAGCACAGAGAATGAAGAGGAATTGACTGTAATACAGTCGACTAAGCAGTTAGAGGCCAAGTAGATGAGGGAGAACAAACTTTAGCCAAGGGTCTCCAGGCACCATGTCATCTGTCACTGCTAAACCTTCCAGTATGCGGCCTTGCCACAGCATCAGGGCATTTATGGTTATCCATTCTCCTTTGGTGGACTTGAGGCAGTACACAAAAAAATAGTTTAGAAGCAGCTGACTGCAGTTTTGTCTACTAAGATCTGCATACCTAATCAGCAGCCTTTGTTGTTCTCTGACTGCCATTTTCCTGGAACATTTTCAGGCTAGAGGAAGGCTCTAAAGTAAATAATGCAAAATCTTTATAGAATGAATATAGGTAGGAATTATGTTTAATAGTTGAGTGGATGACTAATTACCGACCCTCTTCATTTCATAGTCACTGAAATAGACAACCACAAATGGGGTGGCTTCAAACAACAGAAACTCAACTCTCTCACGGTTTGGATGCCAAGGGTCTAAACTGACCAAAGATTAGGTTCAAGGGAGCTGTGTACTCTCCTAGGGCTCTGGGTGATAATCTGTTCCCGTCTAGCTTCTGCAGCTGTATTGTTCATCAGCGGGTCATCATCTTTAACCTTCATATGCCTCATTCCAGAATGGGTTGAGTCACTGGAGTCCTGCATAGATGGGGTTGTTATAGTGTTTCATTGACTTTAATCACAGGATTAAAGTGCTCTCCATGGTGACCTATATTCCAGAAAAATTCCTCCCTGCCTCTGGGTTTAGGTTTCTCAGCAATCAGGATTAATCTCTGAGCCAGCCCAACTCCCTTCCTTTCCTGTTGATTCAAAAGTAGGAGTACAAGGTGGCCATGTGACAATCTCAATTTCCAGTTCAGTGTGACCATTGTTCTATTCCCTGAGGAGAGCTTGCTTCTCCTGAAACTAAGACTTCTGCCAGTGGATCAGTAGGTCAAGTAATGAGTAGCAGCACTTCTGTGTCAATCCCTTGATTCCACTGAAATGGGACAGGTGATCTTTGGGACGTGTGGCCTGCCACACATATCTACAAACAAAATAGACTTTGAAGGTTTGCACAGATGGTCTCCTTCTAAATTACTCCAGCCCTGGGTGCATCATTGTACTGAGGGAAAGAGATGTGTTGTGCTGCACGAACTCCAGTGATGTGAGGGCAACTGCTCAATGTATCTCCCACACAAATGTTATCCTGTCTTGACTGGGGGATGGGAAAATAACAAGGGTTCATGGGAAAGCTACATAAATGAGCCTCTGAGCAGCCTTGGTTTAAGCTAAGAGTGTAATTAAATACTCCCTCAGAGTAAGCCCCTAAACTATTATAGTCTTTTTATTGGACTCTTGGAAATGGGAATCTACATGAACAAGGCTCTCTATCAATTCATCAAGCCAAGTGGAAATGTCTGTTTGTCATATAAAAGATAATGGCAGAAATCCATTTTTAGTTCTCTGTTGCTGCACTCATGTGTGAAATTACCCACAGGGGAGGACATTTGCCTGTAAAGTAACTTTATTGGGATTGGCTTTACCAACTAAATCAAATGAATTGGTCTTGCAAACCAAACTGAAGGCCTCATAAACCAAACAGGAACTATGGTGAAGACAAAAGGCTTGTCAGGGATGATAATGTTAGATATCCAGAGAGGATGAGAACCTCAAGGCCACTTCACTCCTTTCAAATGACTAAGGATTCCTAGAGAGTAAATCATTTTATGAATAGCAAATCTTAATATCATCTTGGTTTTTCAATTTGGATAGATAATCCATTTGGTATTCTAACTAAGCCCCTTTCCTTTCTGCCCTGATTATATTAGAATGGAGTTCGGGTTTGAATTACCCAATAAAAGAAGAGTTGGAGGGCATTAGGAGGAAGTATTTGTACTCTCTAGAAACATCTGATCCTGGTGAACTTCAGGAGATAGTGAGGAGTGTCGAACGTTTGGTATCTTTCAAGGTGTTTATAGAAGAAAGGAGTATTGCATGAGTTAGATCTTTTGCTTTTCTAACAAAAAGTAAGACCAAAGAAAGAGAGACAAAAAGGTGAGACACAACAGGATAAACTTGGGGGTTGGAAAGTGTGTGGAAAATGCTTGTCTATCAACTGTCATCTATTCCAGTTAGTAAGCCCAAAGTCAAACGTTCATATTTTAATAAGACTAATAATAACGAATTTTTTCAGTTTAATGCAGTAGCACAATTAGGCAGTCCCACACCAATATGTTTGTGTTTATAATTCTCTGGAACAAGGCCTATTTGGTTTCCTTGGCTCAAATAACTGTTGGCACAGACCAGTGGTAACAAACCAGATCCAGGCAGAGCCTCTCATCGGAGGAGCCACAGTTCCTTTTTCTCAGTGGAGGCAAGCTTCTCCCTGAGATGCACCTTGGCTAAAGTGTACGAAGCTCTCACCTCACTCAGTCCCAGGAAGAGTCCTGTTCTCCGTACTTATAGGACGGAAAGTACATACAATTCTGCGATTAGTAAGTTAGGTACACTAGACCACACAGAAGTTTTGCTTGCCTGATTGGCTTTTGAAACAAATATTCTGTAAATGTGACATCCAGAACAGTGGATTATCCTGTTAAGTACCTCATCAGAATTCTCATTTTTTTTAAAGAAAACTAAAAAATGACAGGAGAAAATAAAACATCTTGCCTTTTGAAAAATAAGTCAAATGTTTCTGTCACCATGTATGATATCCAGTATTTATTGTGATTAATACCATTGTTTGCCAGACTATTCCTTTTTGGGAGAAATGAAAACTCTATCTACTGTGTATTAATAAAACCTCTTGAGTAACTTCCAAGATGATCCTGTTGTATGGAGTTACATGCTTTTCATCTTTTGAGAAAAAATTAGAGTGAATTCTATATAAATAAAGTAGAAATGAATTGGAAATACACTAAGTGCTGTCATACTGAAGCTATTCCCAAGAAAATACCCAGTTGTAGATTTATTCCACAATCGTATAAATGATAGGCTATAACAGTGGCAATGAACCTAATATGAATTGCATGTCCGTGGCAAGGTGACTGTTCCAAGTACTCCACATGTTTTATCTAATTTGATCTTTAGAGGGATTGTGCACAGTACAGGCATTCGTTGATGTGGAAACTTGGACCTGGAAGGTACAAAAAGTTTACCAAGAATCACATCTAGGAAGTTAGAGCTAAGACTTGACTCTAGTTTGACGGTTAGAAGGCAGTGATAACTGCACAGTGCCTTTGTTGGCCTCCAGCAAGAGCAGTGAAGTACCTAAGGCCACAGAATGGTCTTTGCTTGAAACAAAAGCCTACAAGCAGAGTAGCAAGAGTCATTCATAAAACATTGAAAACAATGATGATGTTAAGAGTGAAGCCATGACGTGTGTGCTAAGGGCCAGATAAAGGATGTGGATTTCAGGAGGTGACTCTGGATATGAACCAGCTTCCTGGGATCGTGAAAAACAGCGCTGGGATGCTCATCTTCTTTCCCTGATTTTTTAAAATTGTGACTCAGAGAAGAAAGGCACATTTATTTTCATTAAGGAACACCTAATTAATTATTTCAACTTAATTAAGTGGGTCTGCTCCAAGTTGAGTTTAGTATATAAATGCACATTCAGAAGTGTTGTCATCTGGCCAGAATGTAAAAAAAATGGGATTGGGGAACAGAGAGGAGAGTGCTGTAGGAAGAAAATCAAAAAACAGCCTTTAGTCTTAGCTACCTTGGTCCTGCAGACAAAAAAAAAAAAAAAAAAGATGGCAAGAAGGTACATGTAGCGAGACGTTTAGCCACAAGGGCATTGTTTTTTTCTGTGTCATTTCTAAAATTGCCTTTCCCTCGGCTGAACCAACTCATTTACAGTCACAGTGTAACTTACCTTCAAGCTCTCTGGATCACTTTCCTGTCTTCTGCTTTTCCAGTGCACCTTTCTCTGTTTACCACCTGCTGCTTTTACAAGAGTGGTTCTCAACCTTCTTAATGCTGCGATCCTCATGTCCTGGTGAACACCAACCATAAAACTACTTTTGTTGCTACCTCATAACTGTAATTTTGCTACTGTTGTGAATCACAATGTAAATATCTGATAGGCAGGATATGTGGTTGACCCCCTGTGAAAGGGTCTTCAAGTACCAAGTGGGTTACAAACCACAGGTTGAAAATAGCTGTTCTAAAGGATGAGCTAAGATACTGTGATAAGATACCACGGCCAAGGCAACATATAGGAGAAAGCATTTATTTGAGACTTACAGTTTTAGAGAGAGAGTCCATGATCATCGTGGTGGGAAGGATGGGAGCAGGCAGGCAGACATGGCCCTGGAGCAGTAGCTGGGAACTCTCACATCTTCAGACCACTCTGAAGCAAACAGAGCTGAGATTGTGGTGAGCTTTCGAAGCCTCAAAGCCTGGCCCCCGGACATACTTCCTCCAAGAAGGCCACACCTCCTAATCCTTCACAAATTGGGATCCAGGTATTCAAATATACGGGGGGGCGGGGGCATTCTCACTCAAACTGCCACAGTGGCCAAGACTGGGTGGAGTTGGAGCCATCTGGAACTGTGTTTGTCCACTCATCCTCTTTGCTCCCAAACTAATGACTCTGAGACTTCTTAAACATGAATAAATTCCTAGGCTAATCCCTTGGCTTGTTCCCCAACTGCCTCATAACTCCAGGTGCCCATTTATTCTATTCTAACTCATGGCATGTAGCTGGTTACCTGGTCCTCAGTTTCATGTGAGCATCTCCATCATCGTTGGGGTCCAATCTCCTTTCCTACATCCATCTCTATTCCAGAATCCTCTCTCTTCCTGCCAGAACTCCCACCTCCTATTTCCTCATTGACTATAGGCATTTTTATTGACAAGTGAAGCTTCCACACAGTGAACAACAGATTCTCTCTACAACTGGACCGATAGCAATGAAGTAAAATGAGGTTTGGTGTGTCCCAATTGTATTGTATTGTTTTGATCTGTGTGTACTTCTGTTTCTCCATGGCCTATCAAGTCCTTGATGGTAAGAGCTAGGTTTATTTTTACAGTTCTAGTTCTTCGATATGTAGCTGCATGTCTTAGACACAGAAGACATTGTTTGAAACCACGAAGGGGTGAATGAGTAAAACAAGAAAATTGGCAATTATTGCCTTCTAACCTTATTCTCCTCTGATAAACTACCCAACATATCTCCCGAAGAAAGTCCAAGATCATGACTTTGCAAAAGCCTTCTTGACGTTATAAACCTATATCAACCCCTCTTCCAGCACACATAGCAAAACAACAAAACAAACAACAACAGAAGGAAAACCCCTCTGAACTGTCAATCAAATGGCTTAGGAAGAATAACACAGTGCATTCGATCCTGATTGGTTTGCTTTTTGATGACTAGGGGAGAAAGGCTGTATTTCGCTGATTCTCCTGCCCAAGGATAATCTTAGCTTGCAGAAATAGTCACTGAGGTCAATAATAGTCCTTACTGGGGAGACAAATCATGTCTGCATCGAATTAATGTGAAGCAGGGTGCCCTGCCGCTGCTGTCAGTGAAGCGTCTTTGCCGGTAGCTTCCTTACGGTCGTCAGTGAAATATCTGTATTTCTTTTAGGTTTAATGAGGCCACAGGCAACCAACTTTACCGAGTGATGTTGGAGATTTTTTTTTTTTTTGCTTTGAATTTGATGTATTCTAAGTTGTGCTTAACTAGCCTTCCCAAGTAATTCAGGTACTCAGATGGGTACTTTAGGAAAAAATAGCTAAATGTTCCTCTCATTAGCCACGACACCTAGAAAAAACAAAGACAAAGAAAATCAATAAGACAAAGCCAGTTTAGGAGAACATTCACTTTCCATCAAGAAAATCAGCTACCTTATCAAGTTGCGTGTTCCTCTGCTAGGCAGCGTCTCCGACCCTGGATATCATTAGCCTGTCGGTGGCTACACTTTGCTACTAAATCACCTTGCTGTTGTGTTTCAGTTTTCAGGTCTTTACCTCCTGTCTTTCTTCACCATCCTCATCGGGCTGGTGCTGTATTCCTCCACCTCCACATACATAGCCCAGGATCCCCGAGTGTACAAGCAGTTCCGTAACCCTTCAGGACCTGTCTCGGACTTACCCAGCACGGCTCAGGTAGAGCCTTCAGTCACCTACACCAGCCTGGGCCAGGAAACAGAAGAAGAGCCTCATGTTCGTGTTGCCTAGGGAGAGACCTGCCCTGCCCACTGAGGACAACTCAGAGGCTGTGGGTTTGCTCATCATCTCTGTCTTGTACATAGAGAAAGGTATTTAGGAGGTACAGTTTCACAGGTGGACTGCAAGGTAGCTGATGCTCCTTTAAAGGAAGAAGCTGGAGACCACTGGAGACACAGGCTTCAATCCACCTGACCCAGAGAGAGGCTTTGGTAGTGTGTATCCCGATCCAGCCCCCATCCCTCCATTGATTACTGTGAAAAATTTTGAATCAAAACCAAGTATCGTTGTTACTATGATCTTTATTATCAATTGTTACTGTTATTACACCGACTTTCAGGAGGTTTTTTTTATTCTTGATGGGAATTATTGCCAGACCCTCACCTGCTTAACATAAATCCCACTTTTCTATGGCAAGTCACTTTTTAAGAATCACACTTTTTGTTTGTTTGTTTGTTCGCTTTGCACAGATAGATGAGTGATGCATGCCACAGAAGCTTGCCCATCCTGGTGACCTTGTGACAAATGGTTTCCTCTGTCACCTGTTGGATTTCCTGTTCAATGGGGGATTTTGTGCTGTGACCCTTGTGGGGAGGGGAAACTGACCATATAATTCTCTATTCTAGGAATAGGTATAAAAACAAACATTTTAACCAGTTTATATTTCATTTTCTGCTTATTCCAGGCCACTGGCTTTCTGTTGGCCCAAGAAATTCATCTAATCAAGCCCTGTGACTACATAATAGGGACTGTCCCTTTTTTGTGGCTTAAAGAAACCTAGAAATGTGGATTATGTTTAGGGTTCTACATTTTTAATTTCCTTTTCTGTCTTTCCCTATATTGCTCTCCTCAAAAATTAGTTTTTATTTTCATTTTTTTTTCTTAATGATGTCATGGAAATTAATCAAGGCACTGGAAAAGCCATGGCCTCCACCCTCTTAGTATAGTACCTAAAGTACCTTTCTGGAAGTATGCCAACATGGACATTATCTTCATTGTGGAGTCTCACTGTTCGTGACACCTCTTGGAGTCAAGGTACTAGTCTGGAGAAATATCTGTTAGTAGCTTATGCTCTGGTCACTTAGTCATTGAAGGCATCACCATAGAAAAGTCTGGCAATTTGGTCATACCCAATACCCACCTAATGGCAGAATATAAGGAAAAGCAGCTCTACTCACAAAGAATGCTACAGTATTCCTATAAAGCTTGATACATCACTAGTTTAGTCAGTTCCGTTGTCTTCAAGAATGTCTCTCCAACACACCTCCTGCTCCAAACACAGAAAATTAAACACCACGGACCTTTAGAATGTAGAAAAAATGTCATGTGTCAGAGGGGACGTTCTCTGTAACTTGGCTGGCTTCAATACCATTCAAATGGATCCTTGATAGAGTTGCAGGGTTTGTATAAATGTTTATGGAATCTGAGCCAATTGCAGTCAACCTATTTTAAGCAAACAAGCAAAACAAAACACTTGTGGGGGGCAGGGTGTCTCATAAAGTAAGACCAGATTGTAATGGGACCTCAACAAGTCCTAAACATGGCAGGCAGAAGCTCTCAGGCTCTCTACCAGCAGGCCCTTGGCCTCTTTGTTCTGTCTTCTTCTGTGAGGAGTCACATGATCTACTTTGATAAGTCTCATGAGAACAACACATACACAAAATAAGTAATGTGCTTGAACGCTGTCACTCAGCTTTAACTTTTTCCCCATTGGAAAATATAACTTTCCCCTCTAAATTATTTAGTCCTGACGTAGGAGATAGAAAATAAAACTGTTCCCTGATATGCAGGTTTCACATTCAGCCCCTTTGGAAATAGGTTTTCTTTATTGGGATGGGGTGGGCATGGGAGAGAAAGGTTTATGCTAAAGTTACACATTACGTCATAATAACCTTGCCAACATCTGCTCTCTGCTACCTTTGAAGCCAATTAAATACCTTTCTCTGAGTATTTTGTCCCTTTCTCTGAGTATTTTGTCCATTCAGATCTGAAGACCTTTAATGACTGTGGTTTTATTTTTGTTTACATTCCTTTGGTTTGCATAATTTACTTGATTTGTTGCATTTTTAGTATTTATTTTAAGCCAAATGTCTTTGTCTTTTGGATTCATTTTTATGACACTAACTTGTAGACACTCTGTAAACTCTAATGAGAAACAAGCGGCTGAAATCATTTCCAAGTCCATTCAGTAGACTGGGAATAGTTTTAAAGTTAACATTTTGAAAAGGTTTGCAATTAATCGATGGCTGACAGTGGCTGTCTGGACCATTTTATAGGATGTTTTAATTGACTCCATTGTATGGAAACCAAGTGTGAATATCAGGATGAACTCACTGTATTCTGTTTGTTATCTGATGTCTTTGTGATCAGACATTAGTGTACCTGTGTTGGTTTGTCTCCATTCATAAAGCTGGTAACATGGGCTCATCCAAGACTAGGAGTTTAGGATTGACCCTTAAGGGAAAAAAGACAAAACGTTGCAAAGAACAATGTTTTCAGCCTGAAAGCATTGGTGGTTTGAGAATGGGGCGGGAAGTGGGAATAGGTTAATATTAACTGTAACAGTTTTAGGTTCTGAGATTTGTAACTTCAGTAGTCACCAGCAAGAATTTTGGCATTTTAATCTACCACTCTTCTCTCCTCCATCAGTGAGAACGGTCCTCTGTATGAAGTTGATAAGAAGCAAATAATAGCTCTCTTAAACACTACCAGAGATGAGTGGTTCACTTTCTCAATGGAGACTTGCACTGAGGATGGAGCTTGCTCTGGTTAGACCTCCTCACAGCTTTGAACACGTATCTGGGTAGACCAAGAAATGGACAACTTCACACCACTGTGTCCCATGAAAATATTTCAATGTTTAGTTTAGGTATTGCTAACTTGTGCTATTAACCTTCTGACAAGCTTGTAGTATCGTTTGTTTGGCATTTATTTTTGATTTGTAACCATTTAGTAGTCCCCAGCTAGCGATCAGCACGGATTTTACCCCATGGGTAGAAGTTTATCTGCACACCACATAACGAAGCACCTGACACCGAAATGGAACCAAATTTTCCAAAAAGAAAAGAAAAGAACTTTACACTGGGAATCTGAACAAGCGATCTACCTTTTCTATTTGCATGTCCCCCCCCCATGGACTGGCTGTGGCAATGTAACACCTGTATGATGTTTTCAAATAAAAGTAAATGCTTTACGAAAGCACCACATGGCTGGCTGTCTCTGTGTTTGTCTGCACTGTAGCAGCCATGATCCCAGCTCCCTTGAGATGCTGGGAATAGCAAAAACAGCAGAGAAACAAGCACAAGTCTGAAACAAGAAGGAAAATAGTTACAAATTGGGAACAGAGGAGTCTCTGAACTGTAGTTTCAAAAAGTCAAATTAGACACATTGGTCATTGAATTTAGGATACTAAAGAAGGCTGTGGGGGGTACAACTTTCAAGTCCACAAGGACAACTTATGTGGGATAGTAGAAATGGCCTCTTATGAAGAAGAAAATACTGAGTCCTTGAGCGTTCTTCCAGACTAGGACATCTATGAGTCTAGAGTATCCAGACTCCTGCTCATAACTTACAGAGAACCTAACACTTACCTCTCCCCAGGTAACTGCTTTCAACCTACCCATGAAGAATCCAGAGTAGACAGTACATGTATTTACTTTGTACATCCTTGTCAGTTATGTTCACAATCTGTCCTTTAAAAATAAATAAATCAGGGCGACTGTGTGTCTGAGCTATATATTCACATTCACTTTACATACAGATTGCTTCCTCCTCTAAGTCCCCCTTCCACAGTCCCTCCTCTTCTCCTCTGAGAGGGTGGAGGCCAATCCATGGGTATCCCCCATCCTGGCACATCAAGTATCTGAGGGGCTAGATGCATCCTTTCCCACTGGGGTCAGACAAGGCAGCCCAGCAAGAAGAATGTATTCCACAGCAGGGATAACTCCTGCTCCAGGTTTTTGGACCCTACATGAAGCTGCACCTCTGTTTCATATGTGCTGAGGTAGGATGAAAGATTCAACCTGCATCTCATCTTTGCTTGGTAGTTCAGCTTTGAAAACCCCCAAGAATTCAGGTTTCCTGATTCTCTTGGTCTTAGAATTGCAGGGACAGGGACGGCACAGAGATGGTGGGAATGACTAAGCGATAATTGAAGACCCATCCCATGGGCAAGCACCAATCCCTGACACTATTAATGATACTCTTATTATGCTCGCAGACAAGATTCTAGCGTGGCCATTCTCAGAGAGGCTCTACCCAGCAACTGACTCAAATTGATGCAGAGACCCACAGCCAAACATTGAATGGAGCTTGAGAATCTTTATGGAAGAGTTTGGGAAAGGATTGATAGCCCTAAAGGGGATAGGAATGTCACAATATTTTTCATTGATTTTTCCAGCAAACATGACCAACCTCACATCAAGTGCTTTGTAAAATACTTTACAAAGTGTAAACTAACATCTGGTAGTTAACATAAATAATTTGCTTCAAAAAATACTTTTCCTTGTAAACGTTTCTCTGAAATACTATTTCATTTTATTTAGCAAGCTCTTTGATCAAAGATGAAATGAAGTTGAACCCCAGCCCAGTCCAGAGGTCAAGAATTTCAAAAGATTGTGGACAAATTCTAGTAGACAATCAAGGTGTATGTTAGGTTACACCTGCTTCTCTAGTGAGTTATCATTTTCTTAAGAGAGAGAACCTGATTTCCTAAATACTCATAAGCTCAGGCAACAGGTAAGTGAGGAAGGAAAGCAAAATAACTCTAAAATTCCCAAGACAGCTGTCATTGATTAGATTTTCTCTATGTCCCACAAGAAAATGAATGGTAATAAGTGATGTAATAGCCCAACTAATATGTAAAAATCCAACTAATAGTTTTGCCCAGCAAAACACCCAGCAAATGGAAGCCATTTGTACATCTTATTTTGTTATAATCTATCTTCAAAACCACAAATACAAAGTACAAACACAAGCAATTCTGTTACAAAATGTCACCTGTCGTTATTCTCTTAACTTTTTTTTTAATCTTATAAAACTCCTGTTCTTGGAATTGGAGAAAAAAGTCAACATATGCACTCAAGTTCCTGCTTCTAGGGAACTTAAAAAAAATCTCTTACAAAGACCTTCAGGTTCAGAGCTGAGGTAGGAGACAACCAATTCTCTCCTATCAAATACCATTTTACATTTATATCAAACATTCTGAATTGTGCTTTTTATTTCTCATCTTTTTATTGATAGTCCCCCCCACCTCTCATTTCTGCAACTAAAGGCCTCACTAGGGGCCATCTACGAAAGATGTTAGCCCTTCATTCTCTATGGGATTAAACTGTTTATTTAAAAAAAATATCTACTACAGGAGGAAATCTCTGCTCCATCCAGGTGTCCTGTATTGTGCCCTGAGAGAACAAGATACTGAGTGTCACTCTTCAGACAGCTAACCATGTCTCCTCCAAACATGATAACATCTTGATAAACAAGGCCTACAAATGATCAAAGGAAGCAGATATCCTGGAATTATTGGCTACAGAATTAGCAGCATCCATCTGAATGAGCGAAGGGCTGCTGTAAGCAAAAAAGGCCATTGGGGAAAAAACATGACAAGGATCTTGTTCATCGAATCTCACAAACTGAAAGATAATTCCACAATAGGAAAGATAAATACACACACACACACACACACACACACACACACACACACACACATATATATATATATATATATATATATATATATATATATATATATATATAAAATTAGTCCTCCTGAACTCATTATCTCAAACTGATAATGCAAGTTAAAATGAATCACCTATAGACAAAATCTGTAAGAGTGAAAGTAGGCTGAGTGTGTGAATCATCATATGGTTCATTAACACTTTCAGTACCAAGGCAGACATTGATAATTATACACAGACAACAGGTACAGCTCTGCTCTGTGCCAATCAATGTGGAAATATAGTTACCCTGACTTTAAAGACATAAACTACATGGATAGTTCATCCCTACCCATGGCTAACTGGCAAGACAGCACGTAGCCATGTCTTCTTGCCGTTAGATGGCCCTGAGTCAGAACAAGAACATTGCTGCCCAGGACCATAAGTGCTTACTGAGTTCCCAGTAGTGTGCCCGGTCTTGTGCAAGTCTTCTGTTAGTAATGATGGCTGCTGAAAGTTCAGGAGACCAACAGCCATGTCTTACCTCTGCATGGAGATCCATAACCACTATAAAACATCCTACTGCTGTTGGAGAAAGGACTTAATATTGCTTCTGAAAGCAAATCCTAGTTTCTGTCAGGGATTGTGGTGAGCACCTGCAGCCTGGGCTATTTAAGTACCTGTGGTCAGGAGTGGTGGAGAAGAGAGGAGTCCCATTGAGCAACATCGCAAACATCATCACTACTATTTTTGCTGCTCAAATGTGAGCCTGCAGGAGGAGGTTTTGCTCGAGCCATTCAGAAGCCAATTACAGCAGAGACGGACACACCGCTAGGCATAAGATGTGTAGAATGATGAATGAATTTGTGTGTAAATGAATGTATGCTCCACCTGGGAAAGAAGTCAACTCCTAAAGGCCAAAAAGTAGACCATAACCTAAGCCACTCTCATTTTTCGAGCAACAAGCACAAATACAATTACTGGGATTTCAGGCTTGGGATTGAAGCAGGGGGTGATCAAATCTACTTGGTATTTGTCTTCTTGCCTTCCTTGGTCATGTTTCTGTAGGCAGGAATTATTTCAATGGTACCTGAAGAGGTCCAATACATTTTAAGTAATGGTAATAATTGCAGTTTCACAGATGGCTGGCTACTTGCCAGCTTCCCAGCAACCGAGCAAAGCAATAAAGCCATCTACTTGTTTTTAAAATGACTACTGTTCTAAATGAAATTACTGGGAGAGGAAATGGCCTAATCACTGGCATAATCAAACCAGTCTCATTACGGGGCTCCCTGGGAGCTTTTGTTTGAATTTTCCAATGTAGTTTTTTTTTTTTTGGCATTAAATGAGATTTTAAAAGCTAAATAGGTCGCACATGCATACAAATGGGTGAGTGAATCACCACAGAACAGCTTTGTGTGCCCAGGATTTTGCCTATCAGGCTCCTTTTTAATTAAAAGAGAGAATTGTCAAAGATAGCAGACAACTTAATGTGGGAAATTCATTCGGCAGACGTAGGGGAAGAATGATGACAGTTTGATCCATATTCCTAACTTCTAACCATCAACTAAGATCGCTCTTCATTGTAATCTAAGCGTACACACAGAGTGGAAAACTAGAGTAAACACTGGAGACAACGCTGAGTCAAACCTTTCTGGCCCAATCCTGCAAGAGCATTTAGTTAGATGGGGAGATATTTACCCTTCGGAAGTTTTAGCCTTATCGCCAACGGAAAACTTCTACAGATAAGACAACTATATAGAGCCATGAATTCCTTAGACAGGGGCTGTTGCTTTTGCAACTTTAAAAGACTCAGTGATATCATCTGGTGCTCGGTGGGTTTGATTTCTCTCCATCCCTACCCTTCAGGGGACATTTGACTGAAGGGTTCATTTTGCTCCAATGTTTCGGAGGAGAAGAAGGCTCTTTCCCTTGGGCTCGCTGACCCCATCCATTGTAGACTGTTATCTCAGCCTGGACTTTCTGCTTCGCTAGTCTGTTACTGATGGCAACATCATTGAACTGCTCAGGAAAAAGCATTCCTGCACTTTTCTGTGCATCAGAACTCAGATGTGACTGTTCCTGATTTTTTTTTTTTTTTTTTTTTGGTTAAAGTCATTTAGGAAAGCAAGAAAACTCAATGGATCATGGGTGGCTATGTTGTTGTAAAAATATAAGAATAAAAAAAGTATGGTTGTCTTTTACCTTGCTGGGCCCACACCGTGGTGCCCCAAGATATCTGCTAGATATCTGGGTGGAAACACATCCCAAATTCACGCGGCGGCCCAGTTTCTCCTGCCACTGCACACTTTCCTACACTCAAACCCTCACATAAAAGAACACACAACACAATAATCTTAGATCCAATTGATAAGATATAATTGCCCACTTAAACATACAAAGCCCGGTACCATCCATCCCTTGAGAACATTAATAACAACCTGTAATACACAGAGTGGAATGTTTACGTCAGCCTCCTGCCACAGCTTTTCTCTCTCTCTCTCTCTCTCTCTCTCTCTCTCTCTCTCTCTCTCTCTCTCTGTCTTCCTGTTCTAGTCTCCTCCCCCTCCTTCAAACTTCTCTCCCACCCATCCTTCCTTCTCCTCCAATGACAGGCCTCCTTCTATCCTGTACCTGCCCTCACCTGTACTTTACAAATTCAATGGGGAGGTGGTTCTGGTGAAGTCACCTGAGTTCTGAGTAGTGACTAGGCACCAGGGCAAACCACAACATGGCTACATCTAAGGCAGTGTATCTGGGATGTGTGAACATTTGTTTTAAAGGATGTGATAGGATTGTTTTATTAAATAATCACACTGTGTATTTATTAAGTAAAACCACTTTGGCTTCTAAGCGAGAGTGATTTTAAAATCAAACTATGGTTTGATTTTAGTGTTTTGTTTAGTGTTTTGTTTTGTTTGTTTTTGATTATAGGGTTTTCCCCAGTATGTTTACCTGTCAATTATACAAGAGTCCTACATTAGTTAAACACTATTATATCAATTTTTCTCATGGAGACACAAATGTCTGCTCAACCCCAGATAGGGCACCAACAAAGAAATGGCTCCGCCCAAGACTATATTGCTGAACATTTAAATTAATCGGGTCCACTTATAGAATCTTGCTTAAGGGGCTACCTATAGGATTATGAGCAGCTTACATGGAAGTTACGCCACCAAGGAGAGTCTCTTCCCATTCCCTAGCAAACATTAACTTCTGATGACCCCTTGGGAAGAGGTGGGACCTCTTAGGCATCCCTATGCCTGGACAGTATCATTCCCAATCTTGCACAGGTCTCATTTGAGAAACCATAGCTGCTGAGAGTTTGAGAGAACCACAGTTCTGCCATGCCAGTAGGGCAGGAATTCATAACGACTGTGAAACATTTTACTACAGTCGATTCCGGATTCTGATCCTGAAAACACATCTTATTTTATACAATGGGAACATTGGCTATTTAACTTCTCCTTTGCTTACATTTTGCTATCAAAACTTTCAAATAAAATAATTTTTTACTTGTTATTTGTGTGAGATTATGGAAAGGGTCATGTGGAAGTCAGAAATAGAAAGGCAAGAATTGGTTTTCTCCTTCTACCTTGTAGGTTCTGGGGATCAAGCTTAGGTAATCAGATTCAGTGGTCGGCATCTTTACTAATACGTTTCACTGACTCAGATAAAACTCTGACAAGTTGGCTAACTCACCCAAAGAAAGATCTTTGAGAGAAGCTTTACTTGGTAGATAATGTAGAGAAAGATTCCTTTGATTACAATGAACTGAAAACATTTTATCATATATATTATTTTATCTTTAGAGGACCAAGATAATAAAAACCTTAGAAATGCAGACCAGACACATAGGACAAGAAAGTTTGGCTTTCAAAACAATTTTAAGTGAAGGCATTGTTTAAAGTCAAATATTTTGCACCAATCTAGATGGTTCTGTTGATGACAGGTGAATTGCAACAAAAAAACAATGTAGAGACTTCCTGGTGTAGTTCCACTCACTTGTCCATCCAATATGGTAAAACCAAGACCAGTGCCATGAAAGTCACATGACCCCATTGAAGCAAGGTATATATGATAGGAAAAGAATCTAGTACTTGAGCTATTCAGAACAACTGAGATTAGCCTATGGTTACTTCTGGTAATACTCTATCGACTTACCATGGGGAACCCAAAACTTCATTCTAACTGCAAGCTTGAAACCATCTTTCAGCTACTTGGTTGTTGATTATATCTTATTTGAATTGCAAGCACCACGTGATTGTTGGGCCAGAAAGTCATGTGACTGGGGAAGCCAGTCCAGAGCAAGAGTGAGGTGTGTTCAATACCTGAAAAATCTCATCCTGAGACCAGCAGGAGTAGGATTTGTCTTCCTTGCTCTGGGTCTGCATGTTTCAGAGCATGTATACTGTACAACCCCCACCTCTGCCACCCTTGAGGAACTCATGTAGCCGGGTGGCCAAACTACAGGTTTAACTCTCTCCCTCTAAGGACATGCCCAGCAAGCAGGTGGAATCCCTCTCCGTGCAAATAAAAATTTCCCAGCACCTGTGTATCAGTCAATAATGTACAATCACCTCAAAAATTCCTACCCATTCCCCAAGGTTTACATAGCCCTTGTTATCCCAAACGAAAGAGAGCTGTTTCATTAAAAACTCTCAGAAAGGGATGTTTCTTTCAGCACTCATGCAGGCCAAGATCCTGTAGAACCCACTTGTCTGAATCAACTTGGTTCCTCCCACCCTTGCCCAGCATGCAATGATGCCTGGATACCCAGAGAGCAGAAGCAGAAGTAAGGTTGCACGATTGTTTTTACTAGAAAATAAAAAGCAAACATTCTTCTACCCTTACGTTGTTTGTTTCTAGCTAGTATTAACATCCTTCTCTGCCAAGAGAAAGGGTTCCCCCCGGCATCCGGTGGGTCACCAAAAAATAAGCCCCTGGAAGCCCAGCCAAGCCCAACAGGTAGGCTGTCTTCCGCTCTCCCAAATATAACCGAAGCTATGTGAGATCTGAGATGTCAGTTTCGGTTGGTCAGGGAAAAATCTCAGAACCTGTCAAATCTGACTTCTCCACATATGGCTCTAAGAGAAATCTATCACAGCATTTATAAAATGTCGCCCAGGATTCAGATGGCCACCCACAGGGGCAGCTTCTGCTGGTCAGTTTTCTGTCAGCTCAGGCATCAGCCATTGGAGTGTGCCTTTTGATTTTAGAACCATGCTGAGGTAACTACTCATGGCAGGTATTCATTCACTTCACAGTCGTGGTCAAAAGGGAGAGTTCTACTACTCCAGAATTACCCCCAGTGGCTGAGGAATCTTCCACTAGGTTTACCTTAAAGTTTCTAAGCAGAGAGAAAGCATTATTACATGTGCCTTGAGGAAAATTTTTTAGATTCAAGCTATAGAAGATTCTCTTGTCTCTTGTAGATAACATGGAGGTGAGGTAACAAGGGGTAGTAGATATTGGCGAATGACATCAGAGTTTCTCTCTCTTGGATGCTATTTTATCATTGCTAACCTGGAACATCCCAGCTCAAATTTCAGTCATTACACCTTAAAACTTTTTAATCGATTTCTTATTGTTGTGCACTTGTGATGTGTGTCAGGAGGAGGGCATGTGAGCCACAGGTTGTGTGTGGAGGGCAGAGGACAACTTTGTTTTCTCCTTCCACCTTTAAATATAGCCAATCCCTAGAGGAGACTGAACTTGGGTTTTTTCAGGTTTGGATGTGAAATACTTACTGGGTGAGCCAGCTCATTAGTCTCAGCCAATAGAAACTTTAAAATCATCATAGATTATACAGTTGTAATTATAATAAGCATCATTTATTCTAGTTCACAGCTCTGGTCTAACTATTAGAAAAATTGTATTATTTAAGCCTCACGGCACGAGAGAATCCTACAGTAAGAGCTAGTTCATTGAAGATTTCGTGGAAGCATTGAGGAGTTACATAGAGGAGCCAAAATTACACATGCAGCAAGTGATGAAGTCAAAACCCAAATCTAGAGTGACTGGCTTCAAAGACACTTAAGCGCGCAACAGCACGAAATGATTCATGGAAAGTTCCTATCTCTGAGGAACTACGTACAAGAATCCTGTTTTATTTTGCCTTTCAATGTAGGAAAAGCATAAACAGTCCAAGTAGAAAATTAGTCATATTAAATCAGTCGCCATCAGCAGCATATGCTAGCCACACCTGTGGTTCATCATTGATAAAAGAGAGGCTGACAGGTAAATTCCTCTCCCTGATAAACTAACAGAAACAGTGGATCATCGGTCAAGAGAATAAACATTAGCATGTCAACCTGGAAGGAAGGTGTGGCCTGCGTCCCAAAGTTCTCCTATGGGGTTCCATGCCAACCTGCAGAGGCTGATCTCCTCCAACATGTCTCCTGTGTTATCATAATGTGCCATGTTCTATAATTATTTCTGTCTTCTTTCTGCTTAGCCTCACAGGAGCATGTGGTACAGCTGACCTCCCCCCTCAGATAGCTCTTCTGCAGCCTCTAGAAGCCCTTTCTCCTGGTGTCCTGCCAGATCACCCGTTTCCTTCAACCATGGTTCTTCTGGTTCTTCTATTGCATCTATGACACAACGATAGAGCTGGATTCATGACTCTGTCCTCAACTCCCTCATTTCTGCTGCCTCAGACACCAGCTTTGTGTTGATGCCTCATACTCAGGAACCACCAGTGTAGATCTCTCTGCCTGTTCAACAGGTCAAGATCTAACAAGTCTCCCATACCAACACAGGCAAAATAGAACTCACAATCCCTTCAAACCCTACCCCTTCTTCCAGTTTTTTGGGTTGTTTGATTGTTTTTGTTTTTCAGTCCTAGCACCTGGTGAGTCTGTCCAAATGCCTGAGATTCACCCTGGGCACATTCATTGTATCAGTGTCTACATTATCTCCCCCAGCAAATGACTGGGGCTCTGATTCTGACTCCTGGCTACAGATGCTTCTGCCCATGTTCATGCCACCTTCTTCTCTATCCTTACCTGCCTCCTACACACTCCCCACGTTTGCCTTTGTACTTTCCATTCTCTACCATGTGATCTTTTAAAAAATGTAAATGATATCCTGTCATTTTGCTGCATGAAACCCTCAGTGTCCCTTCTCAATATTGGAATCAAAGTCAAAGGCCTCACTATGACTCTCAAGACCCACCAGACCTGGACCCTGCCTTTCTTAGCAGCTACTTTTGCCTCCTTTCCCCTCACTCACTCACCACTGATGCCTGAGCACCACATGGCCCTTGCTGCCATCAGCCCAGCAATGCTCATACAGGTCATTCCAGCACCGACTCCCACAGAGGGCCTCCCTTCGCTGTCTTTAGCAAAGTCACTATGGTGGTTTGAATAGGTGTGGCCCACGTAGACTCATGTGCTTGAGTGCTTGGCCATAGAGAGTGGTGCTATTAGGAGGTGTGGCCTTTGGGGGTAGGTGTGGCCTTGTTGGAGGAAGTGTATCATTATGGAGGCAGGCTTTGAGGTCTCCCTTGCTCAGGCTACATTCAGTGTGGCACACGGTCTCCTTCTGCTGCACGTGGATGAAGATGTAGAAGTCCCAGCTCCTTCCCCAGCACCATTTCTGTCTGGATGCTGCCATGCTCCCTGCAATGACAAGAACGGACCAAACCTCTGAAACTGTAAGACAGCCCCAAGTAAATGCTTTCTTTTATAAAAGTTTCCTTGGTCATGGTGTCACCTCACAGTCATAAAACCTGAACTAAGACACACTCTTCCATGTCCTGTTCTACTTTGATCCTGGCACTGCCTGTCATCTTAAATAATCTTTATTTTTCTGTAAACTCATGAGTAAATCTGCCTTCCACTACAGTGTGTCCACAGAGATTGAGTCCTGTTCATTCCCGTTTCCTCAGTACTGGTAATAGTATCTAGCACATGGCTGGTCCACAGTAAAATGGGTTTAATAGGTAAATATCTAAACTTTGAGGACTGGTTAAGGCAGTAGAACAGCAGTTCTCAACCCATGGGCCCTTACATTATGACTCATAACCATAGCAGAATTACAGTTATGAAATAACAATGAAATAATTTTATGGCTGGGGGGTCATAGCGTTAGAAAGATTGAGAACCACTAATCTAGTAAAAGACAGTATTAAGGTTCAATTCCTACCATGCAATCGACTCCAGATGGTAGCCTCAAACTTAGGGGAGGTTTTGAGACAGGAAATCTTATACTGCCTTTGAACCCCACACCAGATAGGAAGACACAAAAACATATAAATGTTCTTGGCTTAGGTATATATCAATGGATCAGAGAGATTTTCCCTAAATTCTATTAAAAATCTATGACTTAGCAATCACCGAATCACGAGCAAGAACTAAAGGCCTGACCGGTGAGTTTCCAGAAACAAAAGCAGCTGCTTTCTCTTAGAGAGCCTCCTCACATGGGCTACTCTGCCTTCCAAGCTGATGCTCTGCCTGCCTTCTTTAACAATTGAAAGGACACCCTTCACAATAGTCACAAATACTACAAAATACTTCTGTGTGGTTCTAACCAAGCAAGTGAAAGATCTGTATGACAAGAACTTCAAGTCTCTGAAGAAAGAAGTTGAAGATCTCAAAAGATGGAAAGATCTCCCATGCTCATGGATTGGCAGGATTAATATAGTAAAAATGGCCATCTTGACGAAAGCAATCTACAGATTCAATGTAGTCCCCATGAAATTCCAACTCAATTCTTCATAGAGTTAGAAAGAGCAATTCACAAATTCATTTGGAAGAACAATAAACTCAGAATGGCAAAACTATCCTCAACAATAAAAGAACTTCTGGGGGAAGCACCAGCAATATTACAAAGGAACAGTGATAAAAAAAACTGTATGGTATTGGTACAGAGACAGGCAGATAGATCAGTGGAATAGAATTGAAGACCCAGAAATGAACCCGCATACGTATAATCACTTGATCTTTGACAAAGGAGCTAAAACCATCCAATGGAAAAAAAAGACAGCATTTTCAGCAAATGGTGCTGGCTCAACTGATGGTCAGCATGTAGAAGAATGCAAATCGATCTATTTTTATCACCTTGTACAAAGCTCAAATCAAAGTGGATCACAGACCTCTGCATAAAACCAGATACACTGAAACAAATAGAAGAGAAAGTGGGGAAGAGCCTGGAACACATGGGCACTGGGGAAAAATTCCTGAACAGAACACCAATGGCTTCTGCTCTAAGATCAAGAATCAACAAATGGGACCACATAAAATTGCAAAGCTTCTGTAAGGCAAAGGACGCTGTCAATAAGACAAAACAGCAACCAACAGATTAGAAAAACATCTTTATCAATCCTACATTTGATAGAGGACTAATATCCAATATATACAAAGAATTCAAGAGGTTAGACTCCAGAGAATCAAATAACACTATTTAAAAATTGGGGTACAGAGCTAAACAAAGACTTCTCAACAAAGGAATATCAAATGGCCAAGAAGCACTCACTGATAAGTGGATATTAGCCTAAAATCTCAAAAGAACACACATGATATGTACTCACTGATAAGTGGATATTAGCCCAAAATCTTGAAATACACGAGATACAATTCAGAGACTACATGAAATTCAAGAAGGAAGACCAAAGTGTGAATGCTCCAGCCCCTCTTAGAAGGGGAAACAAAATACTCAGGAGAAAATATAGAGACAAAGTGTGGAGCAGAGACTGAAGGAAAGGCCATCCAGAGACTGCCACACATGAGGATTCATCCCACATGCAGCCACCAAACCCAGACACTATTGGGGATGCCAAGATGTGCATGCTGACAGGAGCCAGATATAGCTGTCTCCGGAGAGGCTCTGCCAGAGCCTGACAAATACAGAGGTGGATTGAGAACAGGGTTCCCAAGGGAGGAGTTAGAGAAAGGACTGAGGTAACAGAAGGGGTTTGCAACCCCATAGGAAGAACAATATCAACCAACCAGACAACCCAGATCTCCCAGGGACTAAACCACCAACCAAAAGTACACATGGTGCTGCTACCCATGGCTCCAGTGGCATATGTAACAGAGGATGGGCCTTGTCAGGCATCAATGGGAGGAGAGGCCCTTGGTCCTGTAAAGGTCTGATGCCCCAGTGTAGGGAAATGCCAGGGCAGGTAGGTGGAAGGGAGTGGGTGGGTTGGTGGGTGAGCACCCTCATGGAGGCAGAATATGGGGTGATGTGATGGGGGAGTTCCAGAGGGAAAAATGTGAAAGGGGATAACATTTGAAATGTAAATAAAGAAAAATCCCCCCCCAAAAAAAAACCCCAATTACTTTGCCTCCCCAGCAGGGCCTCCCCAGCAAATAACTACAGCATCTTCCTGAATCATTCTATAGACAATCAAGGTGAGCTTTAAAACTTATCAAGCCACCAACTCTCCCTGTCCATCCAACTGGCCGCCTAATCTTCTCATTGACAAACAAAGGAGTAATAAGTCCAAAGTACAGATCAACTCATATCCCACAGATCGCTCCGCTGAAGTGAGAAGCAAGACAGGGAAAATGAAAAATGCTGATATGAACATGCGACCTGGCAGGGAAGTAGCCACCCTAGATCTGGCGATGAGGTAGGACCCCTGTGAGGAGGTAACGTGTTATTCAGCAGCGGATGCTGGCGCACTACTGCATACCAGGCACAGATCAAGAGAGGAAGGCAGCACTGGGAAAGGGAACAAGGTTTGATGTTCTAGTAAAGGAAGATTTGAAATAACTGACTTTCGATAGAAATAGTGCTGTGGAGAAAATATATGAGCCAGCAAGATGGCGCGGTGCGTAAAGGTGCTTGCCTGCCAAACCTGATGACCTATTGGATCCCCCAGACTCGTGTGAGGAAAAGCGAGAATCAGTTACCACAAGATGCCCTCTGACCTCCACATGCATTTTGGTGCATGTATACACACACACACACACACACACACACACACACACACACACACACACACGTAATTTTTCAAATTTTAATCAAAAAATACTGTATATGCATGCGTGTTTTGCTTGCAGGCATGTCTGTGAACTGGGTGTGTGCCTGCTGCAGGTAGAGTCCAGAAGGAGTCTGATTCCCTAGAACTAGAATTATACACAGTTGTGAGCGCCTGTGTGGGTGCTAGGAACCAAACCCAGATCCTCTAAAAGAAGAGCGAGTACACTTAACCCCTGAGCCATTTCTCCAAGCACTGGAATAAAAAAAAAATTTTTTTTTGAAAAGGAGTAAAATTGTGAGATAGAGGATGGTGGCGGAAACTGATGTGGGGAAAGGATACTTGGTGACATAAGGAGAAGCGGTCAGATGGACAAGATAAAGAGCAGAAGAAGACAGAGAGGGCAGCATGTACAGAGGTTTCAGGCAGATGCTTAAGTGAAGCAGCAATCGCTACCCCACCCCATTCAACAGGATTAGGTGAGCGAGAACTGAAAGGAGGCAGAATCACCTGTAAGCACTAGCATGCCAGTCTTCAGTGTCATGACTGGCGAGGCACACAGGCAGACAATGCATCCCTCTACTTTGGGGAATTACTTAACATGCCTGGCCGTGGGTTCCTCAGAGGTGAGAGACTATCAGCGATGTCACCTTGCCTTGACAGTTGCTTTGCAGATTAAACGAGAAGACATACAGAGCAGAACGCTGCGAAGACTGTAGCCAGGACTCAAATGGTAACACTGGCATCCCACATTCTAGAAGATCGCTATTCTCCCACCTTATAAGTAAAGATTCCAAGTGCCAACACATGTCCTTTATATTTAAATGTGTCGTTCAAGCCACCAGAAACTGTGACCTTGACTGATACCTCTCTCCCTCCCTCCCTCCCTCCCTCCTTCCCTTGCCCATGTCTGTGTGTGTGTGTGTGTGTGTGTGTGTGTGTGTGTGCGCGCACGCTCGTGCACGCCACCCTCTCCCTCTCCTACCCTCTCCTCTCTCTTCCCCCATTCTTCCTTTGGGCTTTGTTCTTCTGTGTCTTTGTCTTTGTTTTTGTTTTTTTGTTGAGGCAGAATCTCATCAGGTCATCTGGGTTAGCCATAAACTCATAATCCTGCTGCCTCAGCTCCTGCACACTGGTATTTCAGTCCCATGCCTCCACTTCATGCTGTGCTGAAGCTTTTCACTGGCTCTGACCCCAGAGCTCATTCCCAGACTCCATGTGGGAAGCCATCACTGATGCCAAGTTGCTGCTAGCATGCCACCCACCCCAACATAAATGAGCCCAAAACAGGGAAAAAATGACCATACTGTTGCTGTAGCCACGGCACTGAGATTTTTCCCAGCATCTACCCCTAGGCAGGAAGATAAACATCTGTGCCAGTTAGAATGTTCTACTCATAAATTCCCTGTGCTGGGAATTTCATTTTTATTTAAAGTTTCTATTTACACGGGGTCAGAAAAGCCAACTTCTATTTCAGTAACAGCCCAACAGCAATTACAAAAATAAATACTTAATATTTTTAGCCACAAAAATGTTTGGATGAAGACTTTTTCAGACATTCTAGTCAAACACACAGGGCCTTTAAATGAATGGTAATACTTGTTTCTTCATTATACAACCAGGCAAAGTATATTTACCTTCATAAATGTCGCCAAATCTACCCTTATGGTGACTGCTTGGTCCTGATTTGGCTCACGGTATCTTTCACTTAAACATCTGCTTCTACTCTTTCTCCCGCTGATCCGCTTCCTACTTGAGGATGCTCGCAGCTAACCATCAGACTGAGCACCGGGACCCCAATGGAGGAGTTGGAAAAAGGACTGAAGGAGCTGAAGGGGTTTGCAAACCCACTGGAAGAACAACACTATCAACCAGCCAGGCAGTCCAGAGCTCCCAGGCTCCAGCCACATGTGTAGCAGAGGATGACATTGTCTGACATCAATAGGAGGAGAAGCCCTTGGTCCTGTGAAGGCTAGTTTCCCCACTGTAGGGGATGCCAGGGTGTTGAGGTAGGAGTAGGTGGGTGGAAGTGGGAGCTTCCTCACAGAAGCAGGGGGAAGAAGGGTGGGGAGAAGGGAGAGGGGGAGAAAGGGGATAACATTTGAAATGTAAATACATAAAATATCAAACATATATATATATAGAGAGAGAGACAGAGACAGAGACAGAGAGAGACAGAGAGAGACAGAGAGAGACAGAGACAGAGAGAGAGAACGCCACTGTTTAGATGCCGTTCTCCTTCCTCTGTCTTTGTACTGCAGTCCCTGCAGGAAGCCATTCCTATTCCTTAATATTTAAATATCTGTTGCATTCATGGAGGAAGGTCTTGTTCCCATCCATCCTGCAGGAGATGGGAACAAATGCAGAGACCCACAGCCAGACAGTGTACAGAGAGTAAGAAGCCTTGGACAACTCAATCCTAAATGAGATATCACCATCAGATCCATCCCCTCAGGGCTCACAGAACCCCATACAGGAGGAGATAGAAAGGCTGTTAAGAGCTAGAGGGGAAGGAGGACACCAAGGCAACAAGGCCAGTTATTATGGATACTTGTGTGTCAACTTGACACAAGCTAAAGTCATTAAAAAGAAGGAAGCCTCAATTGAGAAAAATGCCTCCATAAGATCAGGCTATCGACAAATCTGTAGGGTATTTTCTTAATTAGTGATTGATGGAGAGGGCCCAGCCCATTGTGGGTGGTGTCATCTCTGGGTTGAGGGTCCTGGGTTCTAAAGAAAGCAGGCTGAGCAAGCCGTAGAGAGCAAGCCACTAGGCAGCACCCTTTCATGGCTTCTGCTTCTGCATCAGGTCCTGCTTCCAGGTTCCTGCCCTGTTTGAGTTCCTGTCCTGACTTCTTTGAGGATGAACAGTATTGTGCAAGTGTAAGCCGAATAAACCCTTTCCTCCCCACGTTGTTTTGGTCAAACTCCCCAAGGTATTTTATCTTAACAATAGAAGTCCTAACTATAAATGCCTTCTAAACACATCAAAACTGACACACATATGACCTCACAGAGGCTGTGGCAGCAAACACAGTCCCTGCATGTGTATAAGGCAGATGGGGTTCCCGTGCTGAGAGCGGAAGTAGACACAAGCCCATCCCTAACCTAGAATCTATCTCCAATTGATAACCACTTACAAAGGAGGAATCAGGTTTTTCCCATGCTGCCTAACTTCATCTACAAACCACTCTTAAGGACAGACCCCATCCTCAGCAGTAGATGGCCCATACAAAACAAAGCTCAATGGTATTTTTCGAGGCTCTGTGTCTCATAATGCTTTGTCTTGCATTATTTTTATTATTCTTTTTTTAAATTTCCTTTCATGTCTTTGGAGTATATGTTATAGTTTCCAGTGTTGTGTTTTTATGGAATTTCTCTGTATGCAAATGCTTCTAGATCTGTATGTGTTTCTTCTACTTTTTCATTGGCTCAGGTTCTCCTGAAACATTGCTTTTCTTTTTTTTTTTTTTTTAGTACCAGCTGTGGCATGAGAGGAGTTTCTTCCTAGGAGACAGTTCACATCCTCCCGCTGTCAGGACACCCACAGCTGGTGTCCGGTCCTCTCATCCTTCTGCTTCTTTTTTTTTTTTTTTATTTTATTTATTTTTTTTTATTATCTTGAGTATTTCTTATATACATTTCAAGTGTTATTCCCTTTCCCGGTTTCCGGACAGACATCACCCTCCCCCCTCCCCTTCCTTGTGGGTGTTCCCCTCCCAAACCTCCCCCCATTGCCACCCTCCCCCCATAGTCTAGTTCACTGGGGGTTCAGTCTTAGCAGGACCCAGGGCTTCCCCTTCCACTGGTGCTCTTACTAGGATATTCATTGCTACCTATGGGGACAGAGTCCAGGGTCAGTCCATGTATAGTCTTTAGGTAGTGGCTTAGTCCCTGGAAGCTCTGGTTGCTTGACATTGTTGTACTTTTGGGGTCTCGAGCACCTTCAAGCTCTTCCAGTTCTTTCTCTGATTCCTTCAACGGGGGACCTATTCTCAGTTCAGTGGTTTGCTGCTGGCATTCGCCTCTGTATTTGCTGTATTCTGGCTGTGTCTCTCAGGAGCGATCTACATCCGGCTCCTGTCGGTCTGCACTTCTTTGCTTCATCCATCTTGTCTAATTGGGTGGCTGTATATGTATGGGCCACCTGTGGGGCAGGCTCTGAATGGGTGTTCCTTCAGTCTCTGTTTTAATCTTTGCCTCTCCCTTCCCTGCCAAGGGTATTCTTTTTCCTCATTTAAAGAAGGAGTGAAGCATTCACATTTTGATCATCCGTCTTGAGTTTCGTTTGTTCTAGGGATCTAGGGTAATTCAAGCATTTGGGCTAATAGCCACTTATCAATGAGTGCATACCATGTATGTCTTTCTGTGAGTGGGTTAGCTCACTCAGGATGATATTTTCCAGTTCCAACCATTTGCCTAAGAATTTCATAAACTCGTTGTTTTTGATAGCTGAGTAATATTCCATTGTGTAGATGTACCACATTTTCTGTATCCATTCCTCTGTTGAAGGGCATCTGGGTTCTTTCCAGTTTCTGGCTATTATAAATAAGGCTGCGATGAACATAGTGGAGCACGTGTCTCTTTTATATGTTGAGGCATCTTTTGGGTATATGCCCAAGAGAGGTATGGCTGGATCCTCAGGCAGTTCAATGTCCAATTTTCTGAGGAACCTCCAGACTGATTTCCAGAATGGTTTTACCAGTCTGCAATCCCACCAACAATGGAGGAGTGTTCCTCTTTCTCCACATCCTCGCCAGCATCTGCTGTCACCTGAGTTTTTGATCTTAGCCATTCTCACTGGTGTGAGGTGAAATCTCAGGGTTGTTTTGATTTGCATTTCCCTTATGACTAAAGATGTTGAACATTTCTTTAGGTGTTTCTCAGCCATTCGGCATTCCTCAGCTGTGAATTCTTTGTTCAGCTCTGAACCCCATTTTTTAATAGGGTTATTTGTTTCCCTGCGGTCTAACTTCTTGAGTTCTTTGTATATTTTGGATATAAGGCCTCTATCTGTTATAGGATTGGTAAAGATCTTTTCCCAATCTGTTGGTTGTCGTTTTGTCCTAACCACAGTGTCCTTTGCCTTACAGAAGCTTTGCAGTTTTATGAGATCCCATTTGTCGATTCTTGATCTTAGAGCATAAGCCATTGGTGTTTTGTTCAGGAAATTTTTTCCAGTGCCCATGTGTTCCAGATGCTTCCCTAGTTTTTCTTCTATTAGTTTGAGTGTGTCTGGTTTGATGTGGAGGTCCTTGATCCACTTGGACTTAAGCTTTGTACAGGGTGATAAGCATGGATCGATCTGCATTCTTCTACATGTTGCCCTCCAGTTGAACCAGCACCATTTGCTGAAAATGCTATCTTTTTTCCATTGGATGGTTTTGGCTCCTTTGTCAAAAATCAAGTGACCATAGGTGTGTGGGTTCATTTCTGGGTCTTCAATTCTATTCCATTGGTCTATCTGTCTGTCTCTGTACCAATACCATGCAGTTTTTATCACTATTGCTCTGTAATACTGCTTGAGTTCAGGGATAGTGATTCCCCCTGAAGTCCTCTTATTGTTGAGGATAGCTTTAGCTCTCCTGGGTTTTTTGTTATTCCAGATGAATTTGCAAATTGTTCTGTCTAACTCTTTGAAGAATTGGATTGGTATTTTGATGGGGATTGCATTGAATCTGTAGATTGCTTTTGGTAAAATGGCCATTTTTA
Source organism: Rattus norvegicus (assembly GCF_021556685.1). NCBI lineage: Eukaryota > Metazoa > Chordata > Mammalia > Rodentia > Muridae > Rattus > Rattus norvegicus. The sequence goes on from NC_141553.1 coordinate 33,551,029, forward strand.
CTATATTAATCCTGCCAATCCATGAGCATGGGAGATCTTTCCATCTTCTGAGGTCTTCTTCAATTTCATTCCTCAGTGTCTTGAAGTTCTTATTGTACAGATCTTTTACTTGCTTGGTTAAAGTCACACCGAGGTACTTTATATTATTTGGGTCTATTATGAAGGGTGTCGTTTCCCTAATTTCTTTCTCGGCTTGTTTCTCTTTTGTATAGAGGAAGGCAACTGATTTATTTGAGTTAATTTTATACCCAGCCACTTTGCTGAAGTTGTTTATCAGCTTTAGTAGTTCTCTGGTGGAACTTTTGGGATCACTTAAATATACTATCATGTCGTCTGCAAATAGTGATATTTTGACCTCTTCTTTTCCGATCTGTATCCCCTTGATCTCCTTTTGTTGTCTGATTGCTCTGGCTAGAACTTCAAGAACTATATTGAATAAGTAGGGAGAGAGTGGGCAGCCTTGTCTAGTCCCTGATTTTAGTGGGATTGCTTCAAGTTTCTCTCCATTTAGTTTAATGTTAGCAACTGGTTTGCTGTATATGGCTTTTACTATGTTTAGGTATGGGCCTTGAATACCTATTCTTTCCAGGACTTTTATCATGAAGGGGTGTTGAATTTTGTCAAATGCTTTCTCAGCATCTAATGAAATGATCATGTGGTTCTGTTCTTTCAGTTTGTTTATATGATGGATCACGTTGATGGTTTTCCTTATATTAAACCATCCCTGCATGCCTGGGATGAAGCCTACTTGATCATGGTGGATGATTGTTTTGATGTGCTCTTGAATTCGGTTTGCCAGAATTTTATTGAGTATTTTTGCGTCGATATTCATAAGGGAAATTGGTCTGAAGTTCTCTTTCTTTGTTGGGTCTTTGTGTGGTTTAGGTATAAGAGTAATTGTGGCTTCATAGAAGGAATTCGGTAGGGCTCCATCTGTTTCAATTTTGTGGAATAGTTTGGATAATATTGGTATAAGGTCTTCTATGAAGGTTTGATAGAATTCTGCACTAAACCCGTCTGGACCTGGGCTCTTTTTGGTTGGGAGACCTTTAATGACTGCTTCTATTTCCTTAGGAGTTATGGGGTTGTTTAACTGGTTTATCTGTTCCTGATTTAACTTCGATACCTGGTATCTGTCTAGGAAATTGTCCATTTCCTGAAGATTTTCAAGTTTTGTTGAATATAGGTTTTTATAGTAAGATCTGATGATTTTTTGAATTTCCTCTGAATCTGTAGTTATGTCTCCCTTTTCATTTCTGATTTTGTTAATTTGGACGCACTCTCTGTGTCCTCTCGTTAGTCTGGCTAAGGGTTTATCTATCTTGTTGATTTTCTCAAAGAACCAACTTTTGGTTCTGCTGATTCTTTCTATGGTCCTTTTTGTTTCTACTTGGTTGATTTCAGCTCTGAGTTTGATTATTTCTTGCCTTCTACTCCTCCTGGGTGTATTTGCTTCTTTTTGTTCTAGAGCTTTTAGGTGTGCTGTCAAGCTGCTGACATATGCTCTTTCCTGTTTCTTTCTGCAGGCACTCAGCGCTATGAGTTTTCCTCTTAGCACAGCTTTCATTGTGTCCCATAAGTTTGGGTATGTTGTACCTTCATTTTCATTAAATTCTAAAAAGTTTTTAATTTCTTTCTTTATTTCTTCCTTGACCAGGTTATCATTGAGTAGAGCATTGTTCAATTTCCACGTATATGTGGGCATTCTTCCCTTATTGTTATTGAAGACCAGTTTTAGGCCGTGGTGGTCCGATAGCACGCATGGGATTATTTCTATCTTTCTGTACCTGTTGAGGCCCGTTTTTTGACCAATTATATGGTCAATTTTGGAGAAAGTACCATGAGGAGCTGAGAAGAAGGTGTATCCTTTTGCTTTAGGATAGAATGTTCTATAAATATCCGTTAAGTCCATTTGGCTCATGACTTCTCTTAGTCTGTCTACATCTCTGTTTAATTTCTGTTTCCATGATCTGTCCATTGATGAGAGTGGGGTGTTGAAATCTCCCACTATTATTGTGTGAGGTGCAATGTGTGTTTTGAGCTTTAGTAAGGTTTCTTTTACATATGTAGGTGCCCTTTTATTTGGGGCATAGATATTTAGGATTGAGAGTTCATCTTGGTGGATTTTTCCTTTGATGAATATGAAGTGTCCTTCCTTATCTTTTTTGATGACTTTTAGTTGAAAATTGATTTTATTTGATATTAGAATGGCTACTCCAGCTTGCTTCTTCTGACCATTTGCTTGGAAAATTGTTTTCCAGCCTTTCACTCTGAGGTAATGTCTGTCTTTGTCTCTGAGGTGTGTTTCCTGTAGGCAGCAGAATGCAGGGTCCTCGTTGCGTATCCAGTTTGTTACTATGTCTTTTTATTGGGGAGTTGAGGCCATTGATATTGAGAGATATTAAGGAATAGTGATTATTGCTTCCCGTTATATTCATATTTGGAAGTGAGGTTATGTTTGTGTGCTTTCATTCTCTTTGTTTTGTTGCCAAGATGATTAGTTTCTTGCTTCTAGGGTATAGCTTGCCTCCTTATGTTGGGCTTTACCCTTTATTATCCTTTGTAGTGCTGGACTTGTAGAAAGATATTGTGTAAATTTGGTTTTGTCATGGAATATCTTGGTTTCTCCATCTATGTTAATTGAGAGTTTTGCAGGATACAGTAACCTGGGCTGGCATTTGTGTTCTCTTAGGGTCTGTATGACATCTGTCCAGGATCTTCTGGCCTTCATAGTTTCTGGCGAAAAGTCTGGTGTGATTCTGATAGGTCTGCCTTTATATGTTACTTGACCTTTTTCCCTTACTGCTTTTAATATTCTTTCTTTATTTTGTGCGTTTGGTGTTTTGACAATTATGTGACGGGAGGTGTTTCTTTTCTGGTCCAATCTATTTGGAGTTCTGTAGGCTTCTTGTATGCCTATGGGTATCTCTTTTTTTAGGTTAGGGAAGTTTTCTTCTATGATTTTGTTGAAGATATTTACTGGTCCTTTGAGCTGGGAGTCTTCACTCTCTTCAATACCTATTATCCTTAGGTTTGATCTTCTCATTGAGTCCTGGATTTCCTGTATGTTTTGGACCAGTAGCTTTTTCTGCTTTACATTATCTTTGACAGTTGAGTCAATGATTTCTATGGAATCTTCTGCTCCTGAGATTCTCTCTTCCATCTCTTGAATTCTGTTGGTGAAGCTTGTATCTACAGCTCCTTGTCTTTTCTTTTGATTTTCTATGTCCAGGGTTGTTTCCATGTGTTCTTTCTTGATTGCTTCTATTTCCATTTTTAATTCCTTCAACTGTTGATTGTGTTTTCCTGGAATTCTTTCAGGGATTTTTGCGATTCCTCTCTGTAGGCTTCTACTTGTTCTCTAAGGGAGTTCTTTATGTCTTTCTTGAAGTCCTCCAGCATCATGATCAAATATGATTTTGAAACCAGGTCTTGCTTTTCTGGTGTGTTTGGATATTCCGTGTTTGCTTTGGTGGGAGAATTGGGCTCCGATGATGCCATGTAGTCTTGGTTTCTGTTGCTTGGGTTCCTGCGCTTGCCTCTCGCCATCAGATTATCTCTAGTGTTACTTTGTTCTGCTATTTCTGACAGTGGCTAGACTGTCCTATAACCTGTGTGTCAGGAGTGCTGTAGACCTGTTTTCCTGTTTTCTTTCAGCCAGTTATGGGGACAGAGTGTTCTGCTTTCGGGCGTGTAGTTTTTCCTCTCTACAAGTCTTCAGCTGTTCCTGTGGGCCTGTGTCTTGAGTTCACCAGGCAGGTTTCTTGCAGGGGAAAAGTTGGTCCTACCTGTGGTTCCAAGGCTCAAGTTTGCTCGTGGGGTACTGCCTAAGTCCTCTCCGCTGTGGCAGCAACCGGGAAGATCTGCGCCGCTCTTTCCAGGAGCCTCCGTGCACCAGGGTTCCAGATGGCGTTTGGTGTTTTCCTCTGGCGCCTGGATGTGCACAGAGTGCAGTCTCTTCTGGTTTCCCAGGCGTGTCCGCCTGTCTGAAGGTTCAGCTCTCCCTCCCACGGGATTTGGGTGCAGAGAACTGTTTATCCGGTCTGTTTCCTTCAGGTTCCGGCAGTGTCTCAGACGCAGGGGTCCTGCCGCTCCCGGGCCCTCCCCTATGGGAACCCAGAGGCCTTATACAGTTGCCTCTTGGGCCAGGGATGTGGGCAGGGGTGGGCAGTGTTGGTGGTCTCCTCCGCTCTGCAGCCTCAGGAGTGCCCACTTGATCAGGCGGTGAGGTCTCTCTCCCACGGGGTTTGGGAGCAGAGAGCTGCTGTGGTCCGGGATCCGCCGGTGTGGGACTTCCGGTAAATACAGGAAGTGCCCGGCCTTAGAGGAATTTTGCCTCTGTGTGTCCTGAGTTCACCAGGCAGGTTTCTTGCAGGGGAAAAGTTGGTCCTACCTGCAGTTCCAAGGCTCAAGTTTGCTCGTGGGGTACTGCCTAAGTCCTCTCCACTGTGGCAGCAACCGGGAAGATCTGCGCCGCTCTTTCCAGGAGCCTCCGTGCACCAGGGTTCCAGATGGCGTTTGGTGTTTTCCTCTGGCGCCTGGATGTGCACAGAGTGCAGTCTCTTCTGGTTTCCCAGGCGTGTCCGCCTGTCTGAAGGTTCAGCTCTCCCTCCCACGGGATTTGGGTGCAGAGAACTGTTTATCCGGTCTGTTTCCTTCAGGTTCCGGCAGTGTCTCAGACGCAGGGGTCCTGCCGCTCCCGGGCCCTCCCCTATGGGAACCCAGAGGCCTTATACAGTTGCCTCTTGGGCCAGGGATGTGGGCAGGGGTGGGCAGTGTTGGTGGTCTCCTCCGCTCTGCAGCCTCAGGAGTGCCCACTTGATCAGGCGGTGAGGTTTCTCTCCCACGGGGTTTGGGAGCAGAGAGCTGCTCAACATTGCTTTTCTTATTCCAGTTTATTGATTTTTTTTATTTTGTCTTACATCATTATTGTTTTGATGCCTGATTGAATTCAAATGACAGAGAGAAAGATATGGACATGGGTGGAAGGATCTGGAAGGAGTTGAGGGAGCGGAAATCATAACCAGTATAATCTATCATCAATAAAAAAAGCTAACTCCTAGGCCCCTATGCTTCCTATATTTCCATTCCATTTCCTGCTTTATTTTCTCTATCTTGCCAAATATCTGCTCAACAAGAAAGTAAGATTATTTATGGATAAACACATGAACGAAGTCCTTTCTATGTGATCTACAAGAGGCCAGAATGGTGGAAACTTACCCTGGTCTATCTTGCCAAATATCTGCTCAACAAGAAAGTAAGATTATTTATGAATAAACACATGAACGAAGTCCTTTCTATGTGATCTACAAGAGGCCAGAATGGTGGAAACTTACCCTGGTCTTATTTTGTCTATCCACTAGGCTCGTTTATGTCAGATAAATTGATTTGTTTAGTGACCCATCTCCTTTCATTCATACATCCTGCTAGGTGAGTTCTTTTCTCTTGGAAGTCTTGACCCTTCTTTTTAGCCTGCAAAGCTCAGATTCAGCACTGGTTTACAGAAACACCTCCTAACTCCTTTCTTCTCGGGCTCTCATTTTTTTCTTAGCTCTTATGTTTCTCTAATGATTGAATTATGTCAACATACTGCCTCCAAACCCTATGGGGAAAGAAATCCATTAAGTATGCACTGACACTTATACTTATTAGATAATCATAAAGAAAGAAGATTTAGTAATAATTGAACCACAAGTAATTGTATAAACTGATGACATGAACACTCCATGGTATAATTAAAGAAAGTTTAGTGTAGATATCCAGAGGCATCTGTAAGAATCCAAAACAGAGAGAGGAGCTAGTAGATTGAATATGACCAGAAGGCTATACATGGGGGTCACTGTAGGATCACAGGACCTGGTATACTGCCACCACATTCCTTCCTAAGCTAATCTTCTGGAATCACCCTCATATGATATGCCCAGAGGTGTGACTCCTTAAAGATCACAGCTACATAAGAAGGAACTGAGGATATGGGCAAATGCCTCCCTAGTCATTGACTGAACTGTGACACTGGCTGTAGTGACTAATATACTACCATTTTACAAAGAAATATCTGTACCTCACGTAAGAAAGACTATTAATGAACGATTGACTAAGGAGTGTACAAGGAAATAACAAGCCTTCCATTGGTTCCCTATCACATGCCAATACTCTCACCATAAGAGATTTCCTCACACTATAAAAAATACAGCATTCAAAGTCATGACAAATGAGCTAATTAACCTTCATTTTGTGAATACATTGATTATTTTTTCTGGTCCACAATAGAACCTAAACTATAATAGCAGTTATATTGAGATGAAGGATAGAAAAAAATGACTTCATGATAGATCAGGTAAAGAATAAACTAAAAACAATAATAATACATGTGACCTGGCTGGTCTCCTCTAAGTTTTGCTTAATAACTCATTGCAGAGGGAGATATTTCACACCCCGGTGCTTTCTATTCATCTGAACAAAACTTAACATTCTCTCTATGAGGAGGTTTGCCTTTATCCTCACAAGCAGTAATCCTGTGACACACAGGACTTACACACATGTCGGAGGGATGCCAAAGTTCAACCTGAGGTTGTAGCAGGTCTTCCTGCTGTCTTAGGCCACTTCGAGGACTATGGAGATCAATACTTAGTTCATTCAAGACCCTTCAAACCTTTCTCTGGTTTCAAGTGGGTTAGCAAACCGTTGAGCACAGAAAACAGGTTAATTTACTGACCTGAAGGTTAAGGCGATCTAGCTGGTGCTGACGGCTGTTAATAAGATGCTGAGTAAAGATGTTATACGAATCATACAGATGAATGTGCGTTAGAGCACACCGCCTCCGCTCAATTATAAGCCACTGGAGGACTTTCATCTTGGCTTTACTGTTGAGAAAAGCTGTGCTATTGATAATATGGTTTTGTTTAATGTCGTGGTCACAGCACTGAGAGTCTTGTAATGGCCCTTATTTCCCTGTTCTTGTGTCCTTGTTCTTGCAAGGGCACAATAAAATGGAAGCCTTTCTCTGGCGTGCAAATGACGTTCCTAGAAAGGCATCTTCTATATCAATCTAACACGTTCGTCCTGTTTATTCATCTTCTTTAACATATTTCTATTTGTTTCGCTCTTGTTATATTGGTTCTTTCTTTAAACTATCTTTGACCATGATAGCAATGCAATAGGGATAGAAAAGAGTGAGAAAAGGGAAGAAGAAATGAAATAAAAATGGTTCACTACCTTAATATTCTGGAGCTATCACAGCTCATCTGTTGGTTTGGCCAAGTCTCACTCAGGAGACAAGCTCTCTTAGTAGATGACTTAACTCATTCTAATATACTCAAGTGTATAGCCCTACAGAAAATAAGTTATTACAGGTTAGAAGTATCACAGTGAGATTACACTTAATATTACTGAATTATATACTTGAAAATGAATAAAATGGTAAGTTATGTTATATGTGCTTTACCACAAAAAGTCTAACCATTCCATTAAGATAGAAAAATCCATAGCTCTATACAGTAAGATTCTTTAAAAAAAAAACTATATAATCTTTGTAACTCTTTTTGTCCAACTAGAACTTGGAACAATAAAATATACATCTATGATCTGTTGTTTCACTTTTTAATTAATTTGTTTATTTACTTTACGTATCAATAACAGCTTCCCTTCCGTCCTCTCGTTCAAGTCCCTCTCTTTCACTTCCCGTCCCTCCAACCCCCTCCCTTTCTCCTCAGAGAGGAGGTCTCCCAAGTATATCAACCCACCTTGGCACATCAAGTTGCAGTAGGACTAGACACATATCAAGCCTATACAAGGCAGCCCAGTTAGGGGAAAGGGATCTAACGGCAGGAACAGAGTCAGAGACAGCCCCTGCTCCAGTTGTTAGAGGTCCCATAAGAAGATCAAACTGCATATCTGTTACATATGTGTAGGGAACCTAGGACAGTTCCATGCATGCTCTTTTGTTAGTCATACGATCTCTGTGAACCCCTCTGGGCGCAGGTAAGTTGATTCTGTAGGTTTTCTTGTGGTGTCTTGACCCCCTTTGATTCCTTCAATTCTTCCTCCCTCCCTTCCCCAAGGTTCTCCAAGCCCCACCTAATGTTTGGCTGTGGGTCTCTGCATCTGTTTCCATCAGCTTCTGGATGAAGCCTTTTGGAGGACAGCTGTGCTAGGCTCCTGTCTGTAATATAGGAGTGAGCTCTTTTTCATGGAATGTGTCCCAAATTTGGCCACATATAGGTTAACTGTTCCCTCAGTCCATCTTTGTCTCTGCACATCTTGTAGGCAAGGTCTAAGGTTTTGAGTGGGTGTTTGTATCCCCATCCCTTCACTGGTTATAAGCACGAGCCTGGCAAGCCTTATACTTCCCCCTCATCCCCTCTGTCTTGCTAAAAACCATTCATTAGATTACACTCATAAAGCTAGCCACCAAGGTCTATTCCCTTATTTGACCACTTCCTCCTTCTGAATCTGACTCCTAAGAACCAGCAATCGAAATCCCCCTTTGGTTCATCTAATTGACAAGCCCAGTCAAAACATACCTGTGCCTCCTAGCCCATTCCCACAGACTTCCCCTTTGGCTCTTCTCAAAAGCTATACCTCTAAGGCCATTTGGCTCTCTTTTTCTACTTTAAGAAAGCAGCCACTTGGACTTTTTCCCCCCTGCTTAATAAAAGATCGCTCTGTGAAAACAGGTATTTCGGTGTGGTCTAATCTAGGATCTGAAGGGAACTCCCACCCAATGTGCTGCTATCCTAACAGTCCAGGATCTAAAAGGAACCACACACACACACACACACACACACACACAATGTGCTGCTCTCCTAACAGTGGCTAACACCATTCCATAGGTATCTATTAGTGTAGGTCCCCCTCTTTCTCATGGGTCAGTGCCTGAAAGCAGAGGGAGCAGAAGGTCAGCAGAGTACAGTGAGTTGTGAGTTGGACAGAGAGAGCTTCCAGGAGTCAACTTCAGAGAGAAAGCTCATTTCACTGTCCTAGGGGTAAGGTGCATAAGGGCTCGTAGGGTTATAGGCAGGAAGGGCTGATTGATCACAACCCGGCCCCTAATTACCATAGGGTTGGAAGAAAGATCGGGACTTATTCTCTGAGTCATGCAGGGCTCGCTGGAATCTCTGTCCACGGTCGTCGTCCAAATAAGACCAGGTATCTGTGCTAAAAGATGTTCTCCAATCAAGGTCAGGTAAAGAAAAGGAAGCCTGTGGGACCATGAAAGGTAGTGTGGTCCCTGATTGAGCTAAAGCCCCCTGAAGGAACAGTAGGAGCTTTGCCTGTTCCTGGGCACCAGGACCCTGTCACTAGCCGCAGTCCCCCATAGATTTGTGGCTTAAGTTATATAAGGGCAACACCCCAACCCCTCTACATATAAAGGATGTGACTTGTGGTCGTGTAGGCTCCAGACAGATCTCCATGCTAATGAGGTACAGAGATGACTGAAGCTTAGCCAATAAGCTTCCCTTCCCAGACACTCCTCCCTGCAAAAGGTATTTAATCTCAGGCCCACTCGGAAGTGGGGTACGGTTTTACACATACACTTTCCGCCATGACAACCTTAAATGTTGCGTTAAAACCATGGGCTGCCTCTTTTCATCCGGATGCACCATGGGGAGTCATGGAGAAGGCCTTTGCCTATAGAGCCAACACCTAGAGAGGCATCTTCCACAGAATGCCTCTCTGTGCTCCCAGCCACTACCAAGCTCAAGCCAAGTCTGTCAAGGTCTCTCCCCGAGGGACCAGCCGGAGGCCCTCCCCAACCCAGGCCCCTGAGTCCGGGATAGGTCCAGCCTGTGGGCCTGCACTCCATTCTCAGATCTTCTGTGGCTTTCAGTAGCACCTGGATGACCAAGAGCCTGAGAACCAGATGGCCCTGGCCTCGTCACAGGCTTGTGAACACCCAAAGCAGCTCTGTCTGTCCCACACCTCAGACTGAGCTTTCCCAACCCTGGAGTGGTATTCCAGGGCTTCTCTATGGCCCAACGCCGGGTCAGCTTCCCGCTTTCCCACTTCTGCCCCGCCAAGCAGTGGAGCCCTGTGGCGCAACGGAAGCGGGACCCACAATCCTACAAAACCTCCCTGTAAAAGGGACTCTTCCGTTTTGCACTGAGTTAGGATAGCTATCTAGACGTAGAGGACCTTAATATCAGGATTCTCCAACATATTAGATGATATGAGGAAGGAGAAGCCGATGCTCATTGAACTCCATTTCCTGACTGTGGATTCAGTATGACCAAACACCTCGTGCCCCAACTGCCACGTCTTCCATTCCACGATGCACTAACCCTCAAACCGTAAACAAGCCCTCCCTCCCTTAAATTGCTTCCTGCCATGTATCTTCCAACAGTAGTGAGACACCTACAGCTGCTCTCTACCCACAAATAGCCTGGCATCACACCGAGCACTAGATCACGGGACTCCAAGCTAGAAATACTCTTGAGTCAGTGAATCCCAGTTTCCCTTTATAGCCATAACAGCAAAGCCGCAGGGAGGGGAGTGCAGTGGAATCTTCAAGAGGAAAACAAGATCCCAGAGTTATTGCCTCTTCCAACCTTACTCTCCTAACTTATTGAGTGAAATATGAGAGGATCTTTATTTTCATCACTCGTGGCTGATTGTTTGATTCCCGCAGCCGACATGCCAATGATTACTCGGAGTAACGCAGTGCTTAACGCATACCAGGTGGCAAAGCATACGATGTCAGGGAGCAAAATAAAAGCCCACACTGACTGACTAAGGGCTGAGGTGTGTTGACATCCCCCATGGAGGTGTAGGATTTGTTTTTATTGTTGGAGGCAGTTGGCAGCCTTTGCTGCCATTTTGCCAAGAAAATCTGGGCTCGACACCTTTTGTTAGCTATTAAAACGTGACAATAGCTCTCTGTAGGCCATCAACCTTCAGATTGCAGCTCATAACCTTAGCTTAACTTATTGATCTTTATCCTGACTAAAAACAACCTTTCAGTATTTTGTCACTGAGCCTTGTGGAATTCCGAGATGCCCCTAGCCTCCTTGCTTCTAGACCCAGTTAGATGTCAGTCGGTGCTGCTTTGTCTAGATAGCCTATATGTCGCCAATGTTTCAAATGCACCTGCTTGTTGTTTTTCCCATATAAAATCTGCTTCTGAGGACTGCTAATGGTGGCAGTTCTGGATCCTGACTTCTGGCTATAGCCATGATTAATCAGTCTTGGAGTGTGGGTTCAATAAACCATCGATGCCTGACTGAGATTGGTATCTGAATGGTTTGTGTGGCTAATCCTGTACCCTAACATTTTTCCTCTTGGATATTGCCTATTCTAACTCCATGGGAAACAGAAGATGGGGGTGAGCAGAGGCCATGCCAACTGTTGGTATTCTGTCTAAGCTCCACCCCCATAGCTACTTGGCAACAGCCAGGTATGCTCTGCCCCACAGTTGCCTGGCAACAGCCACCTGTGCCTGACTATATAAGGGGCTGTTTGCCCCTCCTCTCCCTCTTTCTCTTGCCCTTACTCTTCTCTGTTCTCTGTCCCCTTCCCTTTGCCACTTCTCTCCCCATCTCCTACCTCCTTCCCTCTACATGCTCATGGCTGACCTTTCCTCTCCTACTCTTCTTCTCTTATTAAACCTTTCCACGTGGAACCATGTTGGCTTGGTGTGTTCTGTCCCGGTGCAAGCCGAGATTTAAACCCCAACACCAACCATGTTACATTTCACTCCTACGGTGTCAAATCCTATCTTATGACATGCCCTCAACCATTCTGTTGCTAGGCATGCCACAGGTTTTGTCTTTCATCAAGAAGTCTATTTCATTCGTCCCCTTTGCCCGTCTCCTGGAAATGCTGGTGGCACTCTTTCTAATCTGATTTACAGTACGATCGAGCAGACAAGTCTACATCTTCATTCTCCTACTATTGTTTAGGAAGGACATGAAATGTTTACCAGTAAATCTCACACACTCAATGGACGTGGGACATCAACATGACAGATCCTTGAAGTGAAATGTTAGGTAACTATGCACTGCTTACCTCCCACAGATCAGAGGTTGCAATGAGACGGCAGCTTATTACACATGCCAATAGTCTACGGCTGTTTATTCAGACAGCACTAACCAGGTTCTAGGTGACAGTTTTTCAACACTTTTCAATTATCAGCTTAAAGAACCCTCATATCAGTCCTATAAAGTAAGCCTCATTGCTATCCCCATTTTCAAAGGGGGAAACTTGCACAGAGGTGTCCAATAACCAATAGAGTCCATTCAAAACAGGCAGACTTGGTATAAACTAGACATCTAGGTTCAAATGTCTCTTGTACTGAGGTTTTGAGGGAAACTTGTTAAGACCTAGGATATAAAAGAAAAGTAAAACAGCTATGTATTTTAGGACAGGATGTTTACAAGTAGGTGAAACAAAAGAATATTCTGGTGGGACACATGTGAAACACTCCATCCAGCAGCGAAGCTTCATTAACTCTGGCAGTAAACAACTGAAATGGCTTCAGGAAGTCCCTGAGCCTAACCAGATTCACTAGGCTTCTACCCTCCCCACCAGTAATCAAAGAATAAATACTGCTCAGAGTCACCCTCAGACAAGCCAAGATGCAAAGAAAACCCTGAGACAAGAACCAGAAAGAAGCAGAAGCCAGCAAAACTGCCCAGAAGAAATAAAGAGCAGCCCAGCCCTCTGGAAGGGGCTCTGAACAACTTAGGCTCCTGGAAAGGAAGCATCCAGTTTGTTGAGCTTCCTTCAGGTTGTGCAGTATGCTTCACGTCTCTAGCTTTTGTGAGCTGTCACCTATGCCTTCTTGATGTAGCTGTTTGAGTTCATTCTGTTCCTGTGTTAACTGCTTGCCCAGACCCCTGCAAATAACCTCAATAAAATTCGCTGGTTCACCAAGCTGGATGTGGGTGATATCCTTACTTTGGTCTACCTTTCTGAGGTACCTAGACATGTATGTGTTGCCTCTCATTAGGAAAATTTTGTCACAATGCACCATTTAACCCATCTGCCCTGGTGATATTTAAATGCCTGTTCAGGCAAGATGGAAGCGATTGTCTTAAGTCATAATACCCAGTCTCACCTGCTCTACCACGGCTTAGCATTAGAATGGCCTCCTTAAGAGCTTAAACATAATTCAGGTGACAACAGATGCTGGCCAGGATGTGGAGAAAGAGGAACACTCCTCCATTGTTGGTGGGATTGCAGACTGGTACAACCACTCTGGAAATCAGTCTGGATTTCCTCAGAAAATTGGACATTGAACTACCTGAGGACCCAGCTATACCTCTCCTGGGCATATACCCAAAAGATGTTCCAACATACAACAAAGACACGTGCTCCACTATGTTCATAGCAGCCTTATTTATAATAGCCAGAAGCTGGAAAGAACCCAAATGCCCTTCAACAGAGGAATGGATACAGAAAATGTGGTACATCTACACAATGGAATATTACTCAGCTATCAAAAACAATGCCTTCATGAAATTCATAGGCAAATGGATGGAACTAGAAAATATAATCCTGAGTGAGGTAACCCAATCACAGAAAAACACACATGGTATGCACTCATTGATAGGTAGATATTAGTCCAAAAGTTCAAATTACCCAAGATACAATTCACAGACCACATGAAACTCAAGAAGAATGACAACTCAAGAAGTTGCAGATGCTTCAGTCCTTCTTAAAAGGAAGAGCAAAAATATTCATAGGAGGAGCAAAGTTGGAGCAGAGACTGAAGGAATGGCCATTCAGAGTCTGACCCTCCTGGGGATCCAGCCCATATACATACAGCCATCAAAGCTAGACAATATTGATGAAGCCAAGAAGTGCATGCTGACAGGCGCCTGATATAGCTGTCTCCTGAGAGGCTCAGCCAGAACATGACAAATACAGAGGCGAATGCTAGCAGCAAACCATTGAACTGAGAATGAGGCTCCTGTTGGAGGAGTTAGAGAAAGGACCGAAGGAGCTGAAGGGGCTTGCAACCCCATAAGAACAACAATACCAACCAACCAGAGCTCCCAGGGACTAAACCTCTACCCAAAGGGTACACATGGACAGACCCATGGCTTCAGCTGCATATGTAGCAGAGGATGGCCTTGTTGGGCACCAATGGGAGGAGAGACCCCCAGTGTAGCGGAATATCAGGATGAGAAGATGGGAAGGGGGAGTGGCTGAGGAGGGGGAACACCCTCATAGAAGAAGCGGGAGTGGGGATAGGATAAGGGATTTATGGATGGGAAACCAGGAAAGGGAATAACATCTGAAATGTAGATAAAAAATATCCAATAAAAACAAAGAATATATAAAAACCAAGAAAAATACATATACATTTATAATTTTGTTGTATTTACATATTAGATTCTAATATCATTTCCTCTAGCCATTTACAAAGAAGTTGTAAGGATAAACATATCCTATTTATCCTAAATAGTAATTAAGAAAAAATGATAAGCTTAAACAATATAGTATAGATGGCTAATATATTATTACCCGAGAAATATTTCTTTTCTTTGCAATTATAGCAAAATTGCATCATTGATCACCTTAGCTTCCCTCCCTCTAAACCCTCCCATATATTCCTCCTTGCTGTCTTTCATATTTATTGCCTCTTTTTCCATTTATTGTTCTTATGTACATGGATGTACATATATATACATATATAGTATAATATATGTATGTTTGTATACATTTATATTGCTAAATATAGCCTGTTCGATCTGTACAGTATAACATGTTCTGGGAGCTGACTTCTTGCTATTGGAAAACCAATTGTTCTCATTCCTGGAGAATAATATCTCTCCCTCTCCAAGTAATCTTTACTTGCTTATAGCTCTCTGTTTGGGGTTGAGAATGTGTGTCCTTTCCTCTGTCCATGTTATCATATATGCTATTGATTCTTTCTCATCTCTCTTTCTCAAATATATGTCCTATTTTCTTTATTACTGTTACCGATATGTTTTCATTTATTGATTTTGTGTGTGTATGTGTGTGTGAGTGTGTATGTGTGAGAGAGTGTGTGTGTGTGTGTTGGTGTACACATGCATGTTAGGAAAAGGGCACCTGAGTGGTCTAAAACATCTAGGGGGAGTGAATTCTCTCATCCTACCATATAGGTCCCCTGGTTAAAAACCTCAACTCATTAGGCTTGGTAGCAAGTACAATTACCTATTGAACCCTCATTCTGGCCCTTAGAAATATTATTGATAGCATGGCAGAAGTAAATATGAATTGTAAATATCCCATTTTTTAAAAAGCTCTTGGACCAATTAATTTACTTCACAAAGCCTCTGATTTATGTTCTGAGATATTAGCCCCCTAATATCACCCTCTCAATAGAAGCATGGCTTGATTAGTTGAGATAATGTGTATAACTAATTTGGCATAGTTCCTGGTGTAAAAGGTGCTTGATAAATTTGAAGTATAATAATCATTATTGCCACCATAGTCATATTAAGTCATTATTTATAGTGGACTTAATCTCTTATTATATGAAGAATATAAACAAATTCAGAAGGATCAAATATACACTTAGTATTTGAAATAAAAGACCTGAACCTACATAATTGCATATAGATAACAATAAAGTCTAAATTAAAAGGCCCTTCATCCTGTGAAGGCTTGATGCCCCAGTGCAGGGGAATGCCAGGGCAGGGACACGGGAGGAAGTGGGTGGGTAGGTGAGGGAGCAGGCTTATGGAGGCAGTGGTTGGGGTATGGGATGGAGTATTTCCAGAGGGGAAACCAGGAAAGGGGATAACATTTGAAGTGTAAATAAAGACAATATCCTATAAAAGAAAAGAAAAAAAGTAAAAAAAAAAAACAGCTTAAACATAGAAATCAGAGTTTTTGGATGGGCTGGATGCTGGCATGTGAAATGACGTGTTAGTCACTGTCCAAAGTAGAATATTCTGCTTCTTCCCTCAAATTTCCCAGCATCCCCTCTTTTAATGATGGTATATGTCCATCTTCAGCACTATCCTGTTAAAGCCTGGGTTTATGGAAGAATATACACAGGTAAGAACCATCAAAAATATCAAATGCTTAGTATAAAATAAACTCTGTTCTTAGATAAGTAGCAAGGTAATCATCTGAGGCAAGCATTTGTCATCCCTACTGTACAACGAGAAAGATGGAGACACACAACGGTGACCACCTACTGAGCAGAACTGGAGACTGGCTTCCTTTGTGTTATTCCTGTATTTCCCTGTGTCCCAAGTCACTAAGAGTTTGTGACTGAAAGATCCAGAAGTAGATAAATCCTCAGAACTCATTTATTGATTAACCTCCACCTCTCTCTCTCTCTCTCTCTCTCTCTCTCTCTCTCTCTCTCACTCTCTCTCAGATTGTGACTATATTTTTCCTTTTAAATGCCCCTACAGTAGTCATTTTAAAAGTACTATCTTATTTTGTCACTATTTAAATCATAACATTTATAAGCAAACTACAGCCAATTCGATTAATCAAGCATTAAATTTCACTGAGTAAATGGGTCTTCCTTCTTTGAGCTGAGAAACTGGGATCACATATTGAGAAGGTTTACCTAGAAGCATCTGACAGGGAGCTTCTGTATAGGCATGACTCGCCAAGCAAGAGCAAGTACCAGGCTGACCTGCCACTTCTTCATGTTGTTCACTCTTAGGCAAACTATCTGAACTGTGCTCATTCCTCAGGTGAAGCAGAATGTGGGGGCAACCTTATGAAGGTCCCATCACTGGAATGGTGTATAAGGCAAGAAGGATTTTCTGGACCTTTAAGTATGTGTTTTGCCCCAGTAATTCTCCCTCAATCAACTGTTGATGGGGTGATATGTGATCCCAAATTCTCCATGGAAAAATAAGTCAGTCTTCTAAAACAAAGTAGAGGACCAGAGGTAGAGTAGTGACAGGCATTAACTCTAACATTTCTGGATTTCATCAATGGAATAAAAAGAGAAATGGCATATGGATGACCAACATAAATCTGGAAGGGATTTGAAAAAGATGTCCATGTTGACCAGGAACGGTGGTGCATGCATGACAAATTCCAACCAGAGGATCAGAAACTCAAGGTTCAGACTGCACTATACCATGATTTCAACAAAGGCAAAGGAGGAGAAGAAAACAGAGGGGAAGGGGAATATCTACACTGAAATCCAGGCTTTTAAAAAACTATGGGCGCATGCATGCACGGACACGTGTGTGTGTGTGTGTGTGTGTGTGTGTGTGTGTGTGTGTGTGTGTGTGTGTGTGTATGTGTGTGTGTGTGTAGGGGTCACATTAGTATGGGTACCACCCAGGCCAGAAGCATCATATCACTCTGGAGTTGGAGTTATAAACACTTGTGAGCTGCCTGATGTGGGTGCTAGGAACCAAACTCAGGTTCTCTGTAAGCAGAATGCTCTGCACTGAGCTATCTCTCAATCCTCAGGAGGAACTCATTTTATTTTAGTGAAATATGTAAAACGTCACTACATTTACCATTTTAAGTATTCATTTCTACGGCATTTACCATATTCATATTACTGTATAACCACAGTCAGGTTCCAAAATGTTTTCATTAGTACAAGGAATAGTTGTTTACTCATTAAATAGTTACTCCCCATTCTTCCAACTCCCAAGTACCATTTACACCTGCCTGTCCCTATGTACAAGACACTGACATATGCCTACTGTCATATGCCTGTCCCTCAGGTACAAGAACACAGTGTTTGCCCTATTAGCCCTGATTTAGTTAATACAATGTGTGTTGGAACTTGTACTAGATTTTGGTTCCTTTTCAATATTAAAGAATATCTCACTATGTAGCTACACCACATTTCATTTGTTTGACTTGAACATTTTGGTTGTTTCTTCCCTGGACTATTGTGAGCATCACTGCTGTGAGCATGGATGTTTGCTGGGGCACTTTAAGCAAAGAATTATGTGATAAGACTTACATTTTAGAAAAATGTACCTTATACCAGCCAATTCCCAGTCAAGGAGCAGAAATCATACCAGTCACTCACAGAGACAGTTATTACAAAGTTAAATGAGGAAGGAGGGAGAGCTGGAAAGGGAGAGGAAGAGGGAGAGGGAGAGGGAGAGGAAGAAGGTATGAGAATAATACATCATCACAGATGTGGGGAATCTCAGAAAGCAGCTGCCATCTGAGAACTGGAAAAAAGTTAGAATCAAGCACAAAAGCGCAGGGTAGGCACTACAGAGAACTGATGCTCAGGCCTTCGAGAACAGAGCATAGGAATGTTGGTCCTACTGCCTCGTGCTCAGAGGAAAAGACCCTTGTATCAGCATCTCCACACTCCAGGACAGGTATCATCACCTGGCTGATACTGGTGTTAGTGTCTGAGCACATGTGACAAGGCTATTTCTGTAAGGGGTGAGCAAGAAGGGATGGAAGAAACGCAGACAAAGGCAGACAGCTGCTGGACAGAGAAGATTCCTTCCCCATCCCTTTGCTATGGGCTTCCTCCAATGCTTCTCGCTGGAGAAGAAGGACAATACTGCTGAAGAAGATGTGGGTTGCAGAGTCACAAATCACAGTAAAGACGGGTACAAAGAAGGGATATAACTTAATACTCAAATAGTTCTAGAGAGTGTGGGAAAGAAAAGGAGGAGATGAGTCTGGAGTCTGAATAAAGTGCAGGTTGAGCTTGTTCTCAGGAGACAATCCATGGTGGTGACTGTCAGTTGGATGTCCCTATATTGGGATTGTCATTAGCTATTCCTATCCTATGTAACTCCCTCCACTTACCATAGCTGACCCACCTACCAGACTCACCTGATTCAAGCAACATTCAGATTGTCTTTCTGTACTTTGAAATTTTTAAAAGCTGTGTGCAAAATATGGGGGTTCTTAGAGGTGGGATCAAGTAAATGGATCTACACACACCTGCTACAGAGGTCACTGTTTTCTAAGCCAAGCAGAATGACGACCCATTGATTCATGGATGCTCTGCCTTCCCAGAGCTTACAGTTTGGGCCTATTGAAGGCACTTTAGCACATGTCACCACTCAGGGGTGCTAAATAGTATCAAAGTGGTTGTACTATAATTACCACACATCAGGGGCACTTGGACATGGGTTAGGACCAAAACTGGAGAAGCAGAAGTAGGGTAGATGTGAGAGAAAGTCAAGCATTCTACCACTGATTAGTTTGGAGGTCCAGAGACAAAAGATGTAAAGTTTGAGGAAATGAAAGCAATCTAGCATGGTTAATATAAAGGAGGGGGGAGTTAGTCTATGACCTGATTGTATTTATGTCAACTGAGGAAGAAACCCCTATTGAGAAAATGTCTCCATAAAATCAGACTGTGGGCCAGCTGTATAGCATTTTCTTAATTAGTGACTGCTGGGGGAGGGCATATTCTATCATGGGTGGAGCCCCCTGGGTTAGTGGTCCTGGGTTCTTTAAGAAAGCAGACTGATCAAGTCATGGGGAGCAAGCCAGTAAGCAGCAACTCCATGGACTCTACATTGACTCCTGTCTCCAGGTTCCTGTTATGCTTGAGTTCCTGTCCCGACTTTCTTCAATGATGAACGATGCTGTGGAAGTATAAGCCAAAGAAACCCTTTCTTCCACAGCTTGATTTTTGGTCATGGTGTCTCATCACAGTAACAGAAAAGCAAACTGAGACATGGTGGCACTAGTGTATGAGGTATTGCTGTGGCAAATATGACCATGTCTAGGGAAGGGTTGGGGAAGGATTTTAGAACTTTGGGCTAGAAAGGCCATGGAGTGTTGAGAGTTCAGTGGGATATTTTGTAGGTGCTTGGACGATAAGAATGGTGAGAATGGTGTAGAATAGGGAGGTGAGGCTGGGCTTGTTTCAGAGGGAAGTTTACTCTATAAGGGCCTTTGCTATTTTAAATTAAGGTTCTGTCTTTCTGGTCAACCGGGGCTGAAAAGTCAGCTCTGATTAATAAGAGACCAGCACCATTGAAGTAAAACCTTTGCATTACTGGGACAATTGATGCTTTTACCTGAAGCTAAGAAATTAGCCATGAATAAGAAGAGACAACATAGTTGATGTAAAATCTTCAGGAAATGTTTCCTGAGAGTCAGCACATAGAAGCTGTGTTCTAGAGGTGGCTAAGATTGAATCTTGAACTGACAGCCAAATTTGACAGTGAAAGAGTCACCCAGGTAGTACTGGTTTTGAAGGGGCTATGGAGAGCACCTGAGATTTGGCAATGTGAGAGGTCAGGGGAAGACATTGGTGCAGCCTCAGTGAAGGCCAGAATTGAAGGTCATGCAGAGAAGTTGAGACTTGGAACTATGAAGAGGACTTATGAGAGGCTATTTGTGAAAGTACAGCCCAGTGGCAACAGAAAATCTCAGGAGTTTTTCAGATGCTGGTACCAAGGGATGACCACCAAGAATACCACCAAGAATACCACCAGCAGTGGAGTAGACCGAGCCAGACCTAGAAGACAAAGTGCAAAGCACAGAGCTAGAACAGTGACCCAAGCCCTTTGGAGGAGCCCAAAAGATCGTAAGTGGGTTCAGAACATTCGATGTTTCTTCATTTACAGTGTTGGGAGTCTGGTTTTGCTTTGTTACAAGTGTGACTGTGCCCTGATTTTTCCCTCTTAAAGTGAGAAGGTATTTGATCTAATTTTTATTTTTACAGGAGCCCACAACTGAAAAGACTTTGAAATTTCAAAAGACATTTTGGATTTTTAAATGCATTGGATATTTTAAAGAGACTGAAATTTTAATGTGTTTAATGACTTTGCAAAGATTGTGGGACCTTTAAAGTTATTTGTGTTTTTAATGTGAGATCTTGAGGATAAATAAAAAAGGAAAGGTTGTAGTTTAACAGCAATGTATTTATGTGTCAAATTGACAGAGGTTCAGTTGTGTTGGCTAAATTTATGTCAGCTTGACATAAACAATAGGCATCTGAGAGAAAAAACACTCTATTAAGAAATGCTTCCATAAGATTGGGCTGTGGGTCAGCCTGTAGAGAATTTTCGTAATGATTGATGGGGAAGTGCCCAATCCATTGTGGATGGTGTCATCTCTGGGCTGGGGGTCTTGGGTTCTGTAAGAAAGCGGGTTGAGCAAGCCATAGAGAGCAAGCCAGTAAGCAGCACCCCTACATAGCCTCTACATCAGGTACTTATCCTGTTTGAGTTGACTTCTTTGATGATGAAACAATGATATGGAAGGGTAAGCCAAATAAACTCTTTCCTTTGGTCATGGTTATTTTATCACAGGAATAAAACCCTAACTAAGACAAAATACATAGAAATAATGGCTCATTTCTTAGGAGTTTATATGTCACTCTAAATCATTTCAGGGAGTGACTAGTCCATCCTCACATCAATCTAGTGGCATAGCCAATATTGTTGGGAGTCATCTCTCCATAGTTGTCTTATGTTTCTGCAAATTTCATGAACAAAGGCACTGGCAGTTTTCATTCCAGGTTCTTTTCTCAAGGTCGATGGGATTACAAACAACTTTCACAAAGACCGTGTCTTCTCCCATTGCTTTCTATAAAAATAATGTTTCCTGCTGCAAAAAAGTTCATGCTCTTTTACCCGTAGCCCAACAAAAGGAGTTAGGAAGCCTGAGCTCAGGATTTAACAGTTGTGATGCAAACTTGCTGTCTTGCAGGACTGCTGTCTGGACTAGCATTGCCCTGGAGATGTTGGAGGACTGGAAAAACTGATTTAACCTGACACTGATGCTGACTGCCGAACTGATGTCTGAACTAGGAGCCTTCTGTCTTCAGCTTGCACCTGTGATAGTGGCAAGCTATCTCACTAAAATGTCAGACTTTCATAACTCAACAAAAATTGTCTCCTTCTTTTAAGGCAAACGAAGACAAAAGAGGTTAAGCACTTGGTTCTACTGAGGGAGCAGAATCTGAAGCCATTGTGGAACTGCCCTGAAAACTGTGGCCATAACCACAGGGATGAGGCTGAGGACCCCCTAGAGCATAAGCCACATTTAAATTTAAATTCTCTCTTGAATAAAAGAAAGGGCTTAAATTATGCCCTGATTATAACAAAGCTTCCCTGACCTCATCAGCTACAGTAGAGAATTTAAACTTTGTCCTAAAGATAAGAAAGTCGCTTGCGAGAGAGACCCAACCGCCTGGTCAGGTGGGCACTCCTGAGGCTGCAGAGCGGAAGAGACCACCAACACTGCTCACCCCTGCCCACATTCCTGGCCCAAGAGGAAACTGTATAAGGCCTCTGGGCTCCCGTGGGGGAGGGCCCAGGAGCGGCAGGACCCCTGCCTGAGACACCGTGGGAACCTGAAGGAAACAGACCTGATAAACAGTTCTCTGCACCCAAATCCCGTGGGAGGGAGAGCTAAACCTTCAGAGAGGCAGACAAGCCTGGGAAACCAGAAGAGACTGCTCTCTGCACACACATCTCGGATGCCAGAGGAAAAAGCCAAAGACCATCTGGAACCCTGGTGCACTGAAGGTCCCAGAAGTGGTGGCACAGGTCTTCCTGGTTGCTGCCGCTGCAGAGAGCCTGTGGGCAGCACCCCACGAGCGAACTTGAGCCTCGGGACCACAGGTAAGACCAAATTTTCTGCTGCAAGAAAGCTGCCTGGTGAACTCAAGACACAGGGCCACAGGAACAGCTGAAGACCTGTAGAGAGGAAAAACTACACGCCCGAAAGCAGAACACTCTGTCCCCATAACTGACTGAAAGAGAGGAAAACAGGTCTACAGCACTCCTGACACACAGGCTTATAGGACAGTCTAGCCACTGTCAGAAATAGCAGAACAAAGTAACACTGGAAATAATCTGATGGCGAGAGGCAAGCACAGGAACCCAAGCAACAGAAGCCAAGACTACATGGCACCATCGGAGCCCAATTCTCCCATCAAAACAAACATGGAATATCCAAACACACCAGAAAAGCAAGATCTAGTTTCAAAATCATTTTTGATCATGATGCTGGAGGACTTCAAGAAAGACGTGAAGAACTCCCTTAGAGAACAAGTAGAAGCCTACAGAGAGGAATCGCAAAAATGCCTGAAAGAATTCCAGGAAAACATAAATAAACAAGTAGAAGCCCATAGAGAGGAGACACAAAAATCCCTGGAAGAATTCCAGGAAAACACAATCAAACAGTTGAAGGAATTAAAAATGGAAATAGAAGCAATCAAGAAAGAACACATGGAAACAACCCTGGATATAGAAAACCAAAAGAAGAGACAAGGAGCTGTAGATACAAGCTTCACCAACAGAACACAAGAGATGGAAGAGAGAATCTCAGGAGCAGAAGATTCCATAGAAATCATTGACTCAACTGTCAAAGATAATGTAAAGCAGAAAAAGCTACTGGTCCAAAACATACAGGAAATCCAGGACTCAATGAGAAGATCAAACCTAAGGATAATAGGTATAGAAGAGAGTGAAGACTCCCAGCTCAAAGGAACAGTAAATATCTTCAACAAAATCATAGAAGAAAACTTCCCTAACCTAAAAAAAGAGATACCCATAGACATACAAGAAGCCTACAGAACTCCAAATAGATTGGACCAGAAAAGAAACACCTCCCGTCACATAATAGTCAAAACACCAAACGCACAAAATAAAGAAAGAATATTAAAAGCAGTAAGGGAAAAAGGTCAAGTAACATATAAAGGCAGACCTATCAGAATCACACCAGACTTTTCGCCAGAAACTATGAAGGCCAGAAGATCCTGGACTGATGTCATACAGACCCTAAGAGAACACAAATGCCAGCCCAGGTTACTGTATCCAGCAAAACTCTCAATTAACATTGATGGAGAAACCAAGATATTCCATGACAAAACCAAATTTACACAATATCTTTCTACAAATCCAGCACTACAAAGGATAATAAATGGTAAAGCCCAACATAAGGAGGCAAGCTATACCCTAGAAGAAGCAAGAAACTAATCGTCTTGGCAACAAAACAAAGAGAATGAAAGCACACAAACATAACCTCACATCCAAATATGAATATAACGGGAAGCAATAATCACTATTCCTTAATATCTCTCAATATCAATGGCCTCAACTCCCCAATAAAAAGACATAGATTAACAAACTGGATACGCAACGAGGACCCTGCATTCTACTGCCTACAGGAAACACACCTCAGAGACAAAGACAGACACTACCTCAGAGTGAAAGGCTGGAAAACAATTTTCCAAGCAAATGGTCAGAAGAAGCAAGCTGGAGTAGCCATTCTAATATCAAATAAAATCAATTTCCAACTAAAAGTCATCAAAAAAGATAAGGAAGGACACTTCATATTCATCAAAGAAAAAATCCACCAAGATGAACTCTCAATACTAAATATCTATGCCCCAAATACAAGGGCACCTACATACGTAAAAGAAACCTTACTAAAGCTCAAAACACACATTGCATCTCACACAATAATAGTGGGAGATTTCAACACCCCACTCTCATCAATGGACAGATCATGGAAACAGAAATTACACAGTGATGTCGACAGACTAAGAGAAGTCATGAGCCAAATGGACTTAACGGATATTTATAGAACATTCTATCCTAAAGCAAAAGGATACACCTTCTTCTCAGCTCCTCATGGTACTTTCTCCAAAATTGACCATATAATTGGTCAAAAAACGGGCCTCAACAGGTACAGAAAGATAGAAATAATCCCATGCGTGCTATCGGACCACCACGGCCTAAAACTGGTCTTCAATAACAATAAGGGAAGAATGCCCACATATACGTGGAAATTGAACAATGCTCTACTCAATGATAACCTGGTCAAGGAAGAAATAAAGAAAGAAATTAAAAACTTTTTAGAATTTAATGAAAATGAAGATACAACATACCCAAACTTATGGGACACAATGAAAGCTGTGCTAAGAGGAAAACTCATAGCGCTGAGTGCCTGCAGAAAGAAACAGGAAAGAGCATATGTCAGCAGCTTGACAGCACACCTAAAAGCTCTAGAACAAAAAGAAGCAAATACACCCAGGCCGAGTAGAAGGCAGGAAATAATCAAACTCAGAGCTGAAATCAACCAAGTAGAAACAAAAAGGACCATAGAAAGAATCAACAGAACCAAAAGTTGGTTCTTTGAGAAAATCAACAAGATAGATAAACCCTTAGCCAGACTAACGAGAGGACACAGAGAGTGCGTCCAAATTAACAAAATCAGAAATGAAAAGGGAGACATAACTACAGATTCAGAGGAAATTCAAAAAATCATCAGATCTTACTAT
Source organism: Rattus norvegicus (assembly GCF_021556685.1). Classification (NCBI taxonomy): domain Eukaryota; kingdom Metazoa; phylum Chordata; class Mammalia; order Rodentia; family Muridae; genus Rattus; species Rattus norvegicus. Next base: position 33,576,185 of record NC_141553.1, read on the forward strand.
AAAAACCTATATTCAACAAAACTTGAAAATCTTCAGGAAATGGACAATTTCCTAGACAGATACCAGGTATCGAAGTTAAATCAGGAACAGATAAACCAGTTAAACAACCCGATAACTCCTAAGGAAATAGAGGCAGTCATTAAAGGTCTCCCAACCAAAAAGAGCCCAGGTCCAGACGGGTTTAGTGCAGAATTCTATCAAACCTTCATAGAAGACCTCATACCAATATTATCCAAACTATTCCACAAAATTGAAACAGATGGAGCCCTACCGAATTCCTTCTATGAAGCCACAATTACTCTTATACCTAAACCACACAAAGACACAACAAAGAAAGAGAACTTCAGACCAATTTCCCTTATGAAATTCGACGCAAAAATACTCAATAAAATTCTGGCAAACCGAATTCAAGAGCACATCAAAACAATCATCCACCATGATCAAGTAGGCTTCATCCCAGGCATGCAGGGATGGTTTAATATACAGAAAACCATCAACGTGATCCATTATATAAACAAACTGAAAGAACAGAACCACATGATCATTTCATTAGATGCTGAGAAAGCATTTGACAAAATTCAACACCCCTTCATGATAAAAGTCCTGGAAATAATAGGAATTCAAGGCCCATACCTAAACATAGTAAAAGCCATATACAGCAAACCAGTTGCTAACATTCAACTAAATGGAGAGAAACTTGAAGCAATCCCACTAAAATCAGGGACTAGACAAGGCTGCCCACTCTCTCCCTACTTATTCAATATAGTTCTTGAAGTTCTAGCCAGAGCAATCAGACAACAAAAGGAGATCAAGGGGATACAGATCGGAAAAGAAGAGGTCAAAATATCACTATTTGCAGATGACATGATAGTATATTTAAGTGATCCCAAAAGTTCCACCAGAGAACTACTAAAGCTGATAAACAACTTCAGCAAAGTGGCTGGGTATAAAATTAACTCAAATAAATCAGTTGCCTTCCTCTATACAAAAGAGAAACAAGCCGAGAAAGAAATTAGGGAAACGACACCCTTCATAATAGACCCAAATAATATAAAGTACCTCGGTGTGACTTTAACCAAGCAAGTAAAAGATCTGTACAATAAGAACTTCAAGACACTGAGGAAAGAAATTGAAGAAGACCTCAGAAGATGGAAAGATCTCCCATGCTCATGGATTGGCAGGATTAATATAGTAAAAATGGCCATTTTACCAAAAGCAATCTACAGATTCAATGCAATCCCCATCAAAATACCAATCCAATTCTTCAAAGAGTTAGACAGAACAATTTGCAAATTCATCTGGAATAACAAAAAACCCAGGATAGCTAAAGCTATCCTCAACAATAAAAGGACTTCAGGGGGAATCACTATCCCTGAACTCAAGCAGTATTACAGAGCAATAGTGATAAAAACTGCATGGTACTGGTACAGAGACAGACAGATAGACCAATGGAATAGAATTGAAGACCCAGAAATGAACCCACAAACCTATGGTCACTTGATTTTTGACAAAGGAGCCAAAACCATCCAATGGAAAAAAGATAGCATTTTCAGCAAATAGTGCTGGTTCAACTGGAGGGCAACATGTAGAAGAATGCAGATCGATCCATGCTTATCACCCTGTACAAAGCTTAAGTCCAAGTGGATCAAGGACCTCCACATCAAACCAGACACACTCAAACTAATAGAAGAAAAACTAGGGAAGCATCTGGAACACATGGGCACTGGAAAAAATTTCCTGAACAAAACACCAATGGCTTATGCTCTAAGATCAAGAATCGACAAATGGGATCTCATAAAACTGCAAAGCTTCTGTAAGGCAAAGGACATTGTGGTTAGGACAAAACGGCAACCAACAGATTGGGAAAAGATCTTTACCAATCCTACAACAGATAGAGGCCTTATATCCAAAATATACAAAGAACTCAAGAAGTTAGACAGCAGGGAAACAAATAACCCTATTAAAAAATGGGGTTCAGAGCTAAACAAAGAATTCACAGCTGAGGAATGCCGAATGGCTGAGAAACACCTAAAGAAATGTTCAACATCTTTAGTCATAAGGGAAATGCAAATCAAAACAACCCTGAGATTTCACCTCACACCAGTGAGAATGGCTAAGATCAAAAACTCAGGTGACAGCAGATGCTGGCGAGGATGTGGAGAAAGAGGAACACTCCTCCATTGTTGGTGGGATTGCAGACTGGTAAAACCATTCTGGAAATCAGTCTGGAGGTTCCTCAGAAAATTGGACATTGAACTGCCTGAGGATCCAGCCATACCTCTCTTGGGCATATACCCAAAAGATTCCTCAACATACAAAAGAGACACGTGCTCCACTATGTTCATCGCAGCCTTATTTATAATAGCCAGAAACTGGAAAGAACCCAGATGCCCTTCAACAGAGGAATGGATACAGAAAATGTGGTACATCTACACAACAGAATATTACTCAGCTATCAAAAACAACGACTTTATGAAATTCGTAGGCAAATGGTTGGAACTGGAAAATATCATCCTGAGTGAGCTAACCCAATCACAGAAAGACATACATGGTATGCACTCATTGATAAGTGGCTATTAGCCCAAATGCTTGAATTACCCTAGATCCCTAGAACAAACGAAACTCAAGATGGATGATCAAAATGTGAATGCTTCACTCCTTCTTTAAATGAGGAAAAAGAATACCCTTGGCAGGGAAGGGAGAGGCAAAGATTAAAACAGAGACTGAAGGAACACCCATTCAGAGCCTGCCCCACATGTGGCCCATACATATACAGTCACCCAATTAGACAAGATGGATGAAGCAAAGAAGTGCAGACCGACAGGAGCCGGATGTAGATCTCTCCTGAGAGACACAGCCAGAATACAGCAAATACAGAGGCGAATGCCAGCAGCAAACCACTGAACTGAGAATAGGTCCCCCGTTGAAGGAATCAGAGAAAGAACTGGAAGAGCTTGAAGGGGCTCGAGACCCCAAAAGTACAACAATGTCAAGCAACCAGAGCTTCCAGGGACTAAGCCACTACCTAAAGACTATACATGGACTGACCCTGGACTCTGACCCCATAGGTAGCAATGAATATCCTAGTAAGAGCACCAGTGGAAGGGGAAGCCCTGGGTCCTGCTAAGACCTAACCCCCAGTGAACTAGTCTATGGGGGGAGGGCGGCAATGGGGGGAGGGTTGGGAGGGGAACACCCATAAGGAAGGGGAGGGGGGAGGGGGATGTTTGCCCGGAAACCGGGAAAGGGAATAACACTTGAAATGTATATAAGAAATACTCAAGTTAAAAAAAAAAAAAAAAAGAAAGTCGCTTGCTTTCTTTTTTTTTTTTGTGCCCTTGTCTTTTTTTTCTTTTTTTCTTTTTTTTTATTTAGAGAATACTTTATTAGTTTTTGTAATCAAACCCACATAGATAAGACCTTACATATTTAATACAGTGCGTTACCCCTGTACAAATGGAAAAAACTTAAGTTCAACATTTCTAGACCAATATGGCTGTTAATTTCTGTACAGTGCCAACTCAACACAGTAAACGGGGATACTTTTTTCCAAAGTTGACAGCACAGCTAAAGTTTCCAAAAATTCAAATTACATATCTGTATATATATATATATATTTATATTTATATTTATATAAAAAGACCAATAATAGCAGTGTGTAATGCATCAACAGCAGCAACAGCTTTTCCAGGTTCTGCAGTCATCTGAACAAAACTGTAGAGACATCCAGCACACTGCATTAAAAAAAAAAAGTAAAAAAACAAAACCTGAGAAAACAGCACAGTTCTGTTACTCTTGTGGTACCTGGCACCACTTTTTTTTAAATTAGCTTCTCAATCATCATCTGGGAAGAAAACATTCTGAGCAACATCATTAAAAACAGCTCTGATAAAGCACGGTCACTACTACGTATCATAAAGCAGGTACAAGCTATTTTACATCCACAGAGGTATGATACAGTACTGTCCTACATCTATAATACTAGAGGATACAATTTAAAAGGCATTATTTGAGACTTGATTCTACTTTTCCAGCAGAGGGCCCAAAGGATGGTGTGACATAGCTTTGTAAAGAAACATACTCTAGGGGCTGGGGACTTAGCTCAGTGGTAGAGCACTTACCTAGGAAGCGCAAGGCCCTGGGTTCGGTCCCCAGCTCTGAAAAAAAGAACAAAAAAAAAAAAAAAGAAACATACTCTAGACAGGATTTCCTTTCACTAGTGGCACAGTTCTAAGGATTCATTCTCTCCATGAATGTCAGCTGAAACCGTTATTAAAAAAATGAAATTTCCCTAAAACAAAACCGTATAACCACCGGATTCACATGAAGATGACCTAGTGGAGACAAGCTGGACCTCACCTTAGCAACAAGCTATCAAATCTGTTATGTTTAAACAGTGAGACCTCCAAGGAAGGAGATGCCAAGTAGTGCTTCAAAGCTTCGGACCACAATCAAACACAGCATCATTTTCAACAGAAGCAGAAGCTCATCTGAATATGCTCAAGGATGCTGACATCAACATTTAATCATCTGCTCACTCATCCAGGAAGAAGGGGAGATCAGTTACTACTGTAGTTTATTGTGTTCAACCAAATCACCATGTTACAAAAATAGCAAGCTGCCATAATAAAAAATAAGGCTCCTCTATCCAGCACCAGATAGCATCACTTTACTTTCAAGCCTAGAACTTGCACACTTGTATATAAACCAACCGAAGATGAGGATTGAGAGTTCATCTTGGTGGATTTTTCCTTTGATGAATATGAAGTGTCCTTCCTTATCTTTTTTGATGACTTTTAATTAAAAATTGATTTTATTTGATATTAGAATGGCTACTCCAGCTTGCTTCTTCTGACCATTTGCTTGGAAATTTGTTTTCCAGCCTTTCACTCTGAGGTAGTGTCTGTCTTTGTCTCTGAGGTGTGTTTCCTGTAGGCAGCAGAATGCAGGGTCCTCATTGTGTATCCAGTTTGTTAATCTATGTCTTTTTATTGGGGAGTTGAGGCCATTGATGTTGAGAGATACCAAGGAATAGTGATTATTGCTTCCTGTTATATTCATATTTTTTTTTCGGAGCTGGGGACCGAACCCAGGGCCTTGCGCTTCCTAGGCAAGCGCTCTACCACTGAGCTAAATCCCCAACCCCAATGTATATTTATATTTGGATGTGAGGTTATGTTTGTGTGCTTTTCTTCTCTTTGTTTTGTTGCCAAGACGATTAGTTTCTTGCTTCTTCTAGGGTATAGCTTGCCTCCTTATGTTGGGCTTTACCCTTTATTATCCTTTGTAGTGCTGGATTTGTAGAAAGATATTGTGTAAATTTGGTTTTGTCATGGAATATCTTGGTTTCTCCATCTATGTTAATTGAGAGTTTTGCAGGATACAGTAACCTGGGCTGGCATTTGTGTTCTCTTAGGGTCTGTATGACATCTGTCCAGGATCTTCTGGCCTTCATAGTTTCTGGCGAAAAGTCTGGTGTGATTCTGATAGGTCTGCCCTTACATGTTACTTGACCTTTTTCCCTTACTGCTTTTAATATTCTTTCTTTATTTTGTGCGTTTGGTGTTTTGACTATTATGTGACGGGAGGTGTTTCTTTTCTGGTCCAATCTATTTGGAGTTCTGTAGGCTTCTTGTATGCCTACGGGTATCTCTTTTTTTAGGTTAGGGAAGTTTTCTTCTATGATTTTGTTGAAGATATTTACTGGTCCTTTGAGCTGGGAGTCTTCACTCTCTTCTATACCTATTATCCTTAGGTTTGATCTTCTCATTGAGTCCTGGATTTCCTGTATGTTTTGGACCAGTAGCTTTTTCTGCTTTACATTATCTTTGACAGTTGAGTCAATGATTTCTATGGAATCTTCTGCTCCTGAGATTCTCTCTTCCATCTCTTGTGTTCTGTTGGTGAAGCTTGTATCTACAGCTCCTTGTCTCTTCTTTTGGTTTTCTATATCCAGGGTTGTTTCCATGTGTTCTTTCTTGATTGCTTCTATTTCCATTTTTAATTCCTTCAACTGTTTGATTGTGTTTTCCTGGAATTCTTTCAGGGATTTTTGTGTCTCCTCTCTATGGGTTTCTACTTGTTTATTTATGTTTTCCTGGAATTCTTTCAGGCATTTTTGCGATTCCTCTCTGTAGGCTTCTACTTGTTCTCTAAGGGAGTTCTCCACGTCTTTCTTGAAGTCCTCCAGCATCATGATCAAAAATGATTTTGAAACTAGATCTTGCTTTTCTGGTGTGTTTGGATATTCCATGTTTATTTTGGTGGGAGAATTGGGCTCCGATGATGCCATGTAGTCTTGGTTTCTGTTGCTTGGGTTCCTGAGTCGCTTGCTTTCTATGATGAGCTGGCTAATTCCATGAACAATGAGGCCACCATCTAGTTATTGACCCAAACGTAAGAGAAACCCACTTTCTGACCACATAACAGCCTGAAGTGGACTATTCTGTTCCTTTGGCGGCTCTCTTCCACTAGGAGAATCAGGAGCTTGGCCTGCTTTCTCCTTGCAGCTATGTCAACCCCAAGAGCCCTGTCTCTTTCCAACAACAAAACATGAAATGTCAGCATGAAAACCATACTTGTTCCTTAGAAGCCATGGCCTGGGGGTGCTCTACACTGCACTGGCTGTTACTCCATGGACAATGCCTCCCAAATTCTCATGTCCAGAAATAAAAGGGATGTTGCTGTTACACACCGAGATGGGTTGCAGGGAGGAGAACTTACCAGGCAGGTGGGTGTAGCTCAGGAGCTCAGCCAAGGATGAGACAAAAAACACACCCGGGAACTTTATTGGGTTAGGGTAGGGAAAGGGGCATTTATGCCCATGGGGAGGTAACCAGGGTCTCTAGGGCAAAGTCTATGTAGCCATATACCATGGGCCAGGGCAGGGGTATTGGAAATACTTCATCTACATACTCAGAGGTTATAGTCAGGATGTGTGTACGGGAGAACCTTATAAATTCTAACAAGAAGTGAGGCCTGATGACTGTCCAGGTAATAAATTCTTGCTAGGATTGATAGTGAGAGGAGCCAGCTTTATGGTTGAGAGGGAGGAGAGTGCTAATACCCCCGACTTCATATTTGAGGTATCCAGGCTTGACCAGAAGGAAGGTAACCCTGGGCCATTACAGTCTCACAGGTTGGCCTTGGCTGTCAACTTAGCTGAATTGCACGAGGTCTTAAACTGGTAAAGCATAAGTTACAGAGGAAGGGCAGGTTGGCTTCCAGAGAGGAGGGACAGAGAGGGACAGCCTGCTGTGCATAAAGGTAGCCACTTCAGCAGGCTGGTAGCCTGGATCAAAAAGAAAAGCCACTTGCAGGTACCTGCAGGCCCCATTATCAGTGCATGCATTTCTTGCAGCAGCAGCCGCCGCCATCTGACATCAGTCTCCAGCTGCTTGGAACTTTCTCCTTTTTCTCCATGAATCCAACTCTTCAAGCTCTCTAAGGAGCTAAGCTTTCAAGGACGTACTGAGACTATTGGAATTTCCTGTCTTCTACATCGAAAATCTGGTTTTCTCCTTTTCTGCTGTACAGATGGCCACTATTGAATGACCTTGAATGAACTTAATGTGTAAGCTAAGCCAGAATATTCCCCTTTCATTACACACATTCGTACACACGCACGCGCACACACACACACACACACACACACACACACACACATTTGCACAGTATTGGCTCTTTGCTATAGAGCACCTACCTAACTTGAGGCATTTGTCAAAATGTCATTGCTGCCTCCTCAAGGTGCCAAGGAGGAAGAGCACACGCCTTGAAGGTTGACTTTCCAAATGGGCCGCAGGAATATGCTCAGACTCAAGTAGGTACGGTAATATGCCAAGTTTATACCACAGGTCACTGGCTAAAATATCAGATCTGACTAGAGACAATCAGAAGGGAGTCAGACCACGAATCAATTAGAGTAACTTAAGCAAGACAGGGAGTTAAATTGGCTGAGAGAAATGAAGTGGAGGTGGGAAAGTGGGTAAAGTCGAGCAACAGGATGTGGTCTGTGCTTTAGTACATCCATTCCCCTAGCTACTGTGCATTGGTGGGTCTCTTCTGAGCCTGATCCCGACTGCATGTCTGCGTTTATATCCACAGTAAAATTACGATAGACAAGATGGGAGAGTCTACGGGTCTCAGAAGACACTTGAGATAAACATGCTTAAGGCTGAGATGGGGAGGGGGTGGGGGTGGGGGTTGGGGAGAGGGTGAGGGAGAGGTGGGAATGGGGGAGTGGAGGGGGGTCTGTCTTGTGCTGAGTCCGCTCTCAACACATGCAACAGCACATTTACAATTTGTGTGACAACTCATGGATCCTGTTTCCCAGCATCTCTCGTAGTCTCGTGTGACTATGTGATAACTAGCAAGTGGTACATCAGTAGACGTGAGATATGCCACCTCTCAGGTCATGACCATGCCCCCCTAGTTTGTGCAAGGCTTGGTCTTCCCTCAGGTATGGAGTTTTTCATACTAACTGTACTATAACTCAAGGACAATTAGGTTGACTAGTCACTCTGCTTCCTGACATAACCATTAAAACCCCTCAAATAACTGGGAGGTTGTGGTGATGTTTTGCTTTTTTGTTTTTATTTCTTTTTCCTTCCTTCCACCTCTTTAAATAGACACTGATGACAAGGTTCTTAACTGTGCTTGAACATGGCACAACCACGTGCCCACCTGAGTGGCCACAGCAAGAAGCTATGTGGCTGTCACTCTAGTGACTGCCCTACCTCTCAGGACATCTGGACTTCAGTTGAGTGAGAAGTAACTTGACGAACTTCTGACTCCTCACTTGTTTCTATCCCCATGCCCTTGTCCTGACTGATAAAGATATATTCTGCAAAGTTAAACTAGACACAAAGTTAAACTAGATATTTTGCAATTGTCTAAGCTAGGGTTACATGGAATTTATTTGGCCTACATATCACTAGTCATCATCAAAAGAAGTGAGAACAGGAACTCAAAAAGGACAAGAACTTGGAAGCAGGAACTGATGCAGAGGCCATGGAGATGTGATGACTCTTGCTTGTATTAAATTTATATAATATAAGTCAGTGCAACTGACCTCTTGTTAACTTTACACACAAACACATCACTGTTAAGCCACAACCTCTCCTTTCTTAGTCATCCCCAAGATCACGCATTCATAAAAATATCATCCAACATTTTACAGTCTTAGTAAGTCTCACAGCCTTTAAAAATTCAATCACTTAAAAATTCACTCTCCCTTCCAACCCCTTACCTGCTGCAGTACTCAAGAGAGTGGGCCCTGGGCAACATGGTAGAGGTGGCCCTGGTGGCTAAGGTGAGGGTGAGTCAGCCCCTCACTGGGTCAGCATTGGGTGAGCTATCCAGGGCAGAACTGGCTGTGTGTGTGTGTGTGTGTGTGTGTGTGTGTGTGTGTGTGTGTGTGTGTGTGAGAGAGAGAGAGAGAGAGAGAGAGAGAGAGAGAGAGAGAGAGAGAACTATCAGGCTACCACGCAGGCCCAGATCCAAAGCTTTGAGTTCGCCCACCCTAACATCTACCTCATCTATGAACTGTTGGGGTGTGAAAAAGGGCAAGTCCTGCAGAGCCAAAGCTCCAGGATCTCCATGACATAGGACAACAACAGGATAACCAAGAGGAGTCCCGGTAAAGATCTCATATTGCTAATGTAGCAGAAGCCAGAGGCCTTGAGTCATTATTGAATCATTATTCATTACAATGAACATTTATAAGTAAAGATGAGGGGATAAAAGGTATACTATGAGACACATTGTGACATACTATAGCTTCCACTATAAGATGTTTTTATGGTTTTATGTTTTTGTTTTGTTTTTTATTTTCTTTTGAGGAGGAGGTTGCAAGGGTTGAGGGTGGATATGTAGGGTTTGGAAGATGAGAATGATTGGGGTGCATGATGTGAAACTCACAAAGAATCAATAGTTTTTTATTGGTTATTTTGTTTATTTACATTTCAAATGTTATCCCCCTTCCTGGTTTCCTCTCCCAAAACCCCCTATTCCACCTCCCACCCCCTCCTCCAGAAGGGTGCTCTCCCATCCACCCACCCACTCCCACCCCCATGCTCTACCATTCCCCTACACTGGGGCATCAAGCCTTCACAGGACCAAGGGCCTCCCCTCCCTCTAATGCCAGATAAGGCCAAGGCAGCCAGAGCCATGGGTATCCCTTGTATACTCTTTGGTTGGTGGTTTAGTCCCTGGGAGCTCTGGCTGATCTGGTTGGTTGATATTGTTGTTCTTCCTATGGGGTTGCAAACCCCTTTAGCTCCTTCAGTCTTTCCCCTAAGTCCTCCATTGGGGTACCCCTGCTCAGTATGATGGTTGGCTATAAGCATCCCCATCTGTATCAGTAAGGCTCAGGAGACATCCATTTCAGCTTCTGTTAGCAAGCACTTCTTGGCATCAGCAATAGTGTCTGAGTTTGATGGCTACATATGGGATGGATCCTGAGGTGGGACAGTCTCTGAATAGCCTTTTTTGCAGTCTCTGTTCCACTCTTTGTCCCCATATTTCCTTAAGACAGGAGCAATTCTGGGTTAAAAATTTGAGAAGGGTAGGTGGCCCCTTTTTGAAAATCACTCTTTATAATATCCAGTCTCCTTTAAAATATAAAGTCTTTTAAAATCCAAAGTCTCTCAATGGTGGGCTTCTGTAAAATCAAAAATAAAGCCTTTCTTACTTCGATGGGGAAGAACCAGGGCCAAGTTTGGTTGTCAAAGTAAAGCAAAACCAAACTACAACAATGTAAGTCACTTAATGTTCAATGTGTGGGATGTCCACGATGTCTGGACTCCTCCAAAGGGCTTGGATCACGTCTTTCTCTTTGTACTCTGTAGCACACAGCTTATCTCCTAGGCTCCAGCTGGCTCTATTCCTCCACTGCTGTTGTTCTTGGTGGTCATCCCATAGTTCTGGCATCTCCAAAACTGTGGGATATTCTGTAGTACCTGGGGTTCGCTTTCACCATTAGATTTTCTGGGCTTCTCTTCAGCCGTGCCACACAGTGCCAAGCTCCAGCTCTTCTCCATGACCCCTTTCTTCATGTCTTCAAAACTTGGATGACTCTTAAAATACCAAGTTTGGATGCCAACAGGATTTACAACCTGGGCCAGTTCTGGACCACAGCTTCTGTGTGATGACCCTAAGGAAACTCTTCCCAGAAGATTTCACTTCAGTGAGGCCGGTCTCTTATTTCGAGTAATCAGAGGTGACTCTTCAGCCAAAGTTGATCAGCATCTATTGTTGTAGCAAAGGTTTTATTTTAGTGGTTCTTGTCTCTTGATAATCATAGCCAATTCTTCAGCTCCAGATGACCAGACACCACAGATTCTTGACACAAATGGCCCTTTTGTGGTTTTTGCTTCCCTCTGAAACATCACAAGCCAGGCCTCCATCTTCTGCACTGCTCCCAACGTTCTTATCTTCCAAGCTCCCATAGAACAGCTCACTGAGCTCTCAACATGTAATGACTTTCCTATCCTGAAGTTCCAAAGTCCTTCTACAATCCTCCCAAACACATGGCCATAACTGTCACAGCAATATCCAACTGTCTTGGCACCAAATTGCCTTAGTTAGGGTTATTCTTGCTGTGATGAAACACCCTGGCCAAGTGAACTTTGGAAGAAAGGGTTTATTTTACTCACAGTTCTGTATAGCAGTTCATCTGTAAAGGTAAGAACTTAAGCAGGAAAGGAACCTGGAGGCAGGAACTGATGCAGGGACCATGGAGAAGTGCATCTCTCTGGCCTGCTTATCATGGCTTGCTCAGCCTGCTCTTTTATGGAACCTAGAACCAACAGGCCAGGAATGTATGACCTACAAGGACCTAGGCCCTCACCCACCAATCACTAAGAAAAAGCCCTACAGCTGTATCTATGGAGGCATTCTTCTCAATTTAGGCTCCCTCCTCTCTGATGACTCTAGTTTATACCAATTTTACACAAAACCAGCTAGTACACAAACTTAGAGTAAAGTACATCTAAAATATACAGGCCAATTCACTGGAGAAGTTTTATAAGAGGGAGTTTTAGAAGAAATAAAAGACAAGAAAGAAACTGCTGATAAACCTAGTTTAAGTCCACCATGACATAGTCTAAAATGTACCTTCATGATGTATAGTATCATCATAAAATGTCCCACGCCAACAATTCAACATTGCAGAATGGTATGGAGGGCAAAACATGAAGTTAGAATTTAACACACATGGATTCATACCAACTTCACCAGAGAATATCTCAGTGAATGCTGATAGGTCAGTGTCCTCTCTGGACCTCAGCTCTCATCTGGAATAAAAGATTAATTTTACTTCTGATTGTGCCAGAAATTTTCCATGAGGCAGTTCTAGGACAGCTACTGGAAATGTGTGTGTGTGTGTGTGTGTGTGTGTGTGTGTGTGTGTATTCTTCATACATGTATATAGGTGTATGTGTGTGTACATACATATATATCACATATATACACATACACATACACCTAAATGGATTTTTTAGATTAACTTACACAACACATGCTACATAATCAACCAACAATTGTTATCTGCACTCTGGAGAGGCTGAGAGCCCCAGTGACTGTTAAGTTGTCCACAAAGCTGAAGAGGATGAAGGATTCCTGGACAATTGCAGTCCAGCTGGCTTTAGGTGTCGGCAAAGGCTGGCTGCAGCAGAGGCAGCAACAGGGCGGATGCACTCATAAGCCATAAGCCCAGGCACAAAGACTAAAAGCAAGAGGTTGGTTGTTCTCTCAGAGCTCTTCACACCTGGGCCACCACAGATAGCAATGCCAGCTCTAGCGTAGGGTCATTCCCCTCCGTTAATCCCTCCAGGAATACTTGCATAGATCCATTCAGTGGCAAATCTGTTCGCTGAATTCCAGGTACAATCAGACCAACTGCAAGGACTAATCAACACGGTAGGATAAGCGGGAATGTCTTAAATGTGGATTACCACATGGGGCCAAAGCAAGGGAAATGGCGAAGGAAACTGTTACGATGTCCTCTGTGCTCACAGGTGAATGATTTTATCAGGAAGCGAATGATTGTGTCGGGCCTGCTTCAGTGGAGTTCGAGAGAATTAAGCCAACATGCTACATCTTAGGAACACTGAGAAGTCACATTCCCTTCTCCAATAACCATTCAAACATTTATACAATAGATTCAAGGCTAAGGAAGCTATGTGTCCTAGTAACTTATATAGAGCATGAGGTACATACATTCTGCAACATCAAGTCCTGAGTGTTTTCATAGAAAAACCCTCAGAAAATGCTCCTCCTCCAGAATCCTGGGGCTTGAGAATGAATGGCATTAAGCAAGTGGTAACCAAAGGGCAGACAGAAAGGGGGTGTGGAAATGAGGGGTACATGGCTAAGGAGGAAGAGTAAAACACAAAGCAATCAATGACCTGTACATAAATGCATAGCCACAGTCCGACCCCACCCCCTCCTCCATCAGTCTGCATCCTCTTTTCTCCATATGGAGATTCCATTTTATCCCTATGGCAACAACAGCAACAACAACAACAACAACGAAAAGCCACTTGAAGTGTTTGAGCAAATGTCTGAAATGAGGGAATGCCCTGGAAGGGATAAATAGATATTCTCTGGGTGGAAGACCATATTACAGGCTCTGTGATCATCCATCCAGGTGAGAAATGACAACCGTCTGAGCCGCCAAAATGACAAACCAGATGAAATTACAGATGTGAAGACATCTCTGCTAGGCAGACTTTACAGGCGCTGGGGATTGTTTGCATCCTGGGACATGTGTGGAAAAGAACCTCGGAGGCAAAAGGCGCAGCTTATCCAAGGACTCGCAAGGTAAATAGCAAGCTTCTGACATCAAAGGGCAGAATAAAATGGAAAATTGAGCGGAAATTCTGTTTAAAGCCATGAAGACTAAGAGATGACTTAGTATTATCCTTCAGTCAGAGAGGCAGGGAGCCTCTGGTGACCCCAGGGAGTGTGGGCTGGGACTGTGGGGTAGGAGAGTGGGGAGGTGAGACTCAGCCCCAGAAGGGAGGGCTGCAAAATTCACCCACTATCTCTCAAGTGCTTAGCAACATTTGCGTTTACACAATACAAACTGGTCTTGATAGGGCCGATGCCCAGGCCCTGTGCTAGCTGACAGCCCCATCTGGTGAGGTTATGAATTGATTGAGTAGTTTATATGAATTGGAGCCCTTTAGACTTCAGAGTCAGATGTACTCAAACTGTTCTGTTTCTTGTCAAAAGTTCACAGCATCATTCTCTGATCATTTATAATTGAGGGCTAAAATAAAAGGCTCACTTATCATTTAACTGAATGGGAAAAGGAAAAGTTGGCCACGTCTTAAGCATTCACCATCCCTGGTACCAAATGCACATTCTTCCCTTTTTCTCAAGTTTACAAAATTATGGGAACACAATGAATTAGAAATTCATTGTGAAGCAGAAATTTGAGAACACAAATTTAACTTGTCGGTTGAGATTTTATTTGTGTGTGTGTGTGTGTGTGTGTGTGTGTGTGTGTGTGTGTGTGTAACAAAAGATATTTTGTGTGGATGTGTGTGCTACAGAAATGTGTCTCGGAACTCAGAGGAAGCCTGATTGTATAACACTCAAATTCTTATTAGAACGGAGAGCTAAGGTCACTCTTAGCTTCATGCCAGGGGTCAGCTGACCTGCAAATGGCTGTGCCACAGACAGAATAGGCCCCTGACAACATCACTGTGATGCAGAGACTGGAGGTGGGGGTGGGAGGTTGGGATGAGGGAAAAGGAGGCGGGCTCTGTTTTCATGTAAGTGACTTCTGCCCCTGACTGACTCATCATCATCTTAGCCATATCGCCCACCTCATTTGACTTACGAACCACTCTTTACCTCACCAAAATGACACAATGACTTCCATATTAGAGGAGTCTAACCGCATACCTTTCCCCTTCTGGCCTCTCCTGTCTGATACACATGCTCTTCTTTCTTGGGCTAGAAACTATTTGGCTGAGTTATAATTACTATTTAAAGTTAACATTCTATGTAACAAATTCTACCAACAGAGGATGTTTATCTTGCAACAGTTGGGAAGCCCTTTGGAATTGTAATCCTACTTAATCTACTGGTTGCTATCATGTCAAAATGTCATTAAATAAGTTGAAAAAAATCCTCTGATGTGTTTCTTTAAAAGGAAAAGGGAAGGCTCCTGGCCACACGGAGATACTGTGAGGATTGCCTTTTGGAAGCTATGTACTACATCATAAACACAATCCACATATTTAGCCCTAACCACTGCCCTGGACAAAGACCAGAGAGGGCATATCCCGGAGAAGAGGCTCCGGGAACCCACAGGGCAGGCATGTTTACATTAGGAAATTATAAGCAGATGAATTTGTTTATCCTCATTTGTAAAACTCATCCTGGCCGAGATACAAAAGCACATTAGGAATCTGCAGAGCTCCCTAAGTTGTGGGCTGTGTTGCCTGGGTACCAAAACAAAAGGCAGGTTTGGTGACTATAAACAATCAACTGAATCTAATGTTTGACATCATATAAAACTATACAGTAGCCTGTGTTCCAACAAAGGCGGGAGTTGCCAAATTTTCCCTCTTCCTTTCTTTCTTCCTTCCTTCCTTTCTTCCTTTCTTTCTTTCTTTCTTTCTTTCTTCCTTCTTTTCTTTCTTGCTTTTTTCCTCTCTTCTTTCCTTTTTAAAAACTTACTCAGGTACTGTACAAATAATATTCAGGGTCAGAAATTTAATTTCAATCGTGTGTGTGTGTGTGTGTGTGTGTGTGTGTGTGTGTGTGCGTGTGTGTGTGTTCAACAGAAAGAAACGTTTCTTTTGTTTACTGCAAGGGGCAGTGTGTAGTAACAGGAGTAGCTGTAGCTGCCCGTCTGTGCTTTTGTGGGCTGTGGACCTTGAGGTCTTCTCTTGTTTGTATTGCTATGGATTTAATTCTTGGTTGCAAAGCAGAACTGGCTGGAACCCTTTGAGCACACAAGAAATATCTTCAAGGGTACTGGGTATCTTTTCTTCAGAATCTGTTTAAACACAAGGGACTGGAATTTGTTCCTCAGCAGCCAAGACCAGTTGTCCTGATGGAGGCCTGAGCTGATGGAGACACAAGTCCTAAGCAGCAGTCACGACCCTTAGACTGGGGAAGAGCAGCCCTGAGAATGAAGAACATGACAGTGATGCCCCCACGACCTGCCCACTGTACAGCTATGTGCACTCCTACTGGGAAGTGATTCCTCTCTCAGCCAGTATAATGGCTTGGGTGGGTGGGTTCATTGCACAGTCCTAACTCAAGAAAGGCTGGGATCAATATTCTAATGCCTACATTAGGGAAGTGGGATCCCTATATATAAAGCAACTATTCAAACCACATGACCAACTAAAATACAGCAGGTGTTGCCACAACACTAGGAAGAATTTCTTCTGTTTTATCTGTTTACAGAGGTGAATCCAATAGAGAATCCACTCGTTAGGACTGACTAATGACCAGGGCACAAACTCTAAATTCAAATAAATGTGTCTGTCAGTAATAATCATCTGTTCAAGGCAGATATGAGAGCCAGCATGCATATGGTTTTATGGCACTGTTAAATAGGCAGCTTTAAAAATGGAAAAGGCCTTACACAGCTAGCATAACATTTCATCTTGGTGACATCACATGGGACTTTCTACCAGATATAGCAGAAACATTTCTCAGCCAAATAGATTATATTTCATGAAATGTGCCTTTACTTATATGACCCCCTTGTCTCTATGCCCCCTCAAAATTTCCTTAAAACTATACTCTGAAGTCAAACTAGCCTATAAGCCAGGAGAAAAACATTCTAAGTATTTATGTTCATGAGTTTTGTAGATCACACTGCTGTGAATTGACTTCAGCTGAGTCTCCTCTGAGTGTTCCCATGAAATTATTCAGAAATTAAAACACAGCTGTATTAAAGTACGAGCCATCTACAGGCTAAGCAATCTACAGGCTAAGCCATCTGTAGGTGAATTAGGACAACACTAGATGAGTTCCCATTAGTGTCAGGAATAAGAAAGGTACAGCAACTCTCCACCACGACTCAACATTGTTCTGGGGGTTCAGCTTATGGGAAACTAGGCAAAACACGGATGAGTGTGGAAAAGAAATAAGAGCCAGGTGTGACAGTGCACACCTTTGATCCCAGTTCTTAGAAGGTGGAGGCAGGCAGGTCTCTGAGTGTTCCAGGCCAGCCTGATCTACAAACTGAGTTAGAACTGCCATGGCTACATTCTGAAATCTTATGTCAAGAAAATTGGAAAGAAAGAAAGAAAGAAAGAAAGAAAGAAAGAAAGAAAGAAAGAAAGAAAGAAAGAACAAACCATCATTTCCTAATGAGATAATTATATTTTATCTACAAACCCAAGAAAAGGGTTTGCAAATAAGAGAATTGAGAAACATGAGTGCAAAGAGAGAGTAGTAAATTAATGGTTTGACAAAAGAACTGAGAGATGCCATGGAGTTGGGGAGCATTATTTATATAGAAATAAAAATAATAAGAACAACAAACACAAATGAAATTAATAATAAATACATAAGACTTAAATAAAGAAAATGTAAAGCCCCTTGGGGTACAGGAAAGATGACTAAAAATTAGATATTTCTCTCTGTGAAAATTATTCATGAACAAGTCAAAATCATGCCATTGCCTTGGTAATATAGATGTCAAATTCCCTTGAATCAACTCACATTTAGAATGATCCCAAGGGAAGATTTACCAGGATATCTTTTCTCTAGGTATGTATTCTAACACATTCACATGCCAAAATAGCTTGAGAAATTTCTGTAGCAATAAAAAATGGCAGGGTGTAATTCTGCTGGAATAAAAAGAGAAAGATTTTCAAAAAGAGTTGATTCAAAACAGTGGAAACCTAAACATTATAAAATAGTTAATAAGTAAATATGATTTTATTTTTAGGAACAAAACGTAGAAATACCAATAAATGCTTCCCTTTTTCTGAATAGGGGGAAGGCATACAAAATAAAAATAAAGAGAGCACAGCCTATACCCATGCAGTATTTTCAAGTTCTACATAGTCATTAGACAGAGTCTCATGCTAACCATTCCAGGACTGTGATGAAGTAAGAGAATTCTTGGTAAGTGAAAATCGCCAATGTTGTATCTAGAAATAGAAAAGCTGAACTTACCAATGACAAAGAACAAGATAAATGTCTCCCCAAATTACCTCTATGTATGATTAATTTCCGATGAACTTCTTTCAGACCATTTGATAGTAAGCATCGTGAATTCCTACACCACATCTGCTACTGGTCAAACGATGGTCATCAGCTGCATTGCAAAACTACAATACCCTGAACTGAATCCTAAGATTGATCTAGAGTCTGAATGTGAAAAATAATTTACTACAACCCAATTTCTTTCTTCAAGTATAGTAAAGAGAAATCACAAAGGAAAGAACTTGAGATGTATTTAACATATAATTGTTTCTATATTAAAATATAAATGCTTAAGAAATCTAATACATTGAGCAAGTAAGTGAAGTATGATATGATGTAGCTTTAGTTTCTCTTAGGCATTTTAAATTGAATAGTTCAACACCAACCTTCATTCTTAGCTTTTAAAAGGAACATAGGCAACAGGAAATGAAATTACTACCTTACGATCACAGAATAAATAAATAAATTGGCAACATTGTATACACATGTAAAACATCAGAGGTATAGAATGAAAAGGCAGTAGTGAGAATCCTTGCCTAGATATCTATTTCAACATCTAGAGACCTTGGTCTACACAAAGAAAAGAGTAACAGAAGTAAGTGGTACAATGATTGAAAGTAAGGACATAGCATCACAGTTGCTTATAAATTGTGTGAGCAGATAATTATTGGGTTTCAGAAAAATCAATAAGATCAATTGAATTAATTAAAGATTTAGCAGGTTAGGAGCAAAAATAGCTTTTCTTTGTAAGAGTGGAGATGAAATCCTGTGTTTGTGTAGACTTCCTCCATGCACAACTGCTAATATGTAAGGCGCATTAACTGTATACATCCAAGTCCTATGTGAAAAGAACTATAGAATTCCTCATTGTAAGAACTACTCTCTTAGTTTGAAAACTAAAAGCAAAGCAACAGGAAAAAGGATGAGTATTTCCACTTTTCTTTGTTCAAAAAAGACCTTTAAAAGCTAAACTAAATAATAAAAGGGAAGGAGCATCATGGTTTACTGTCTGAAATTTTGAAATGTAAAAATCTTAAAATTTTTTTCTATTTTAATGTCTCTCTTTTTTAAAATTAATTATTTTATTTATTTACATCCCAAATAATGACTCCTACCATACTCTCTCCCAGAGTTGTTCACCCATTCCCTCTCCCCTACCCCTCTGAGAAGGTGCTTCACACCCTGGGTATTCCCCTTTCCTGGGAACCAAGTTTCTATAGGATTAGGCACATCCTCTCCCACTAAGGCCAAACAAGACAGTTCTCTGCTACATATGTGCCAGGGGCCTCAGACTAGCCCCTGCATGCTCTTTGGTTGGTGGCCTAGTCTCTGGTTGCTCCAAAGGTTCCAAGTAAGTTGCCACTGTTGGTCTTCCTCTGGGGTTGCCTTCCCCTTCAGCTTCTTCAATCCTTCCCATAGGGGTTCTCAAAATTTTCCTGAACAGAATACCAATGGCTCAGGCTCTAAGACCAACAGTTGCTAAGCTTCTGAAAGGCAAAGGACACTGTCAATAGAGCAAAATAGCAACCTACAGACTGGGAAATATCTTTACTAACTCAACATCAAATAGAGGGCTAATATCCAAAATATATAAAGAACTCAAAAAGTTAGACTCCAAAAAATAAATAAATAAATTAAAATGAGGTACACAGCTAAACAGAAAATTCTCAACGAGGAATCTCAAATGCCTAAGAAACACTTAAAGAAATGTTCAACATCCTTAGTCATCAGGAAAATGTAAATCAAAATGACCCTGGGATTCCACCTCACCCCAATCAGAATGAATAAGATCAAAAACTCAGGTAACAACAGATGATGGTGAGGATGTGAAGGAAGAGGAACTCTCCTCCATTGCTGCTGGGATTGCAAGCTGGTACAACCACTCCAGAAATCAATCTCGGAAAAAAATGTTAAAACTTTCACATGTAAGAAAAGCCATAGGTAGTTGGGTATGATGATCGCACCTATAATACCAGCATTAGGAAAGCTGAGGCTATAGGATATCTTCAAGCATGGTCTGAGCTATATAAGCAAACTTAAGACCAGTCCGGAGGACATAGTGAGGCCATGTCTCAAAATGAACAATACCATCAAACAAAATTGAAATATAACAGCAGAAAGAGAAACACTTATGACATGCAACATCACATTGACAGTTTTCACAACAACAGTCCCTATAATGCACAATAACGTAAGAGGAAAATGGGCTTGGGACAAGGAAAAAAGCATGCAAGAAAAGGACCAGCACCACAAAACAAAGACTCTTAAATTTCTATAATTAAATGATATGATCAACGAAATATTTGACATTATATAGGGACTCTAGAAAAAGCAAAATTTTACAATAATGTTGTAGAAAGAGATTTGCAATTTGAGTCTTGAAATAGAAGCTATGCTGAGTCATTTTGCTTCTGATTGCACTTACTGCAGAGATTCTTCTTGAATATATTCAACCATCATGTTCTGTCCATGCAAACAGAAAAAATAGGTGGCTGATAATATGAAGGTTCTATGACAACACATTGGTGTGCTCCAGTAATCCTCATGAAATTCATGACCTGTCTGTCTGGGAGGTCTTGGAACGGAGATGGCATGAGTATCAGACGAACAAGATGGCTACTAACTTGTGACAGTGGGACAAGGACTAGTGACATGACAGACAGTTCACACACTGAATGCACAAGAAACATTCAGCTTCATATCTACCTGTATAGACTCAAACAACAGATAACAAAATCTGAACCTTGAACTTAACAAACTCTGAACTTGCTCATAACAAGGGAAATTACTAGCAACAAGAAATGAAGCCTAGGCTGGGGCTGAAGCTCTGTGGTAGAACTTATACTTGGCAAGTACAGTCGGTGGGCTTAATCTAACGTATAGCAAAATAAATACAAATTAAAAGAAATAAAACCTCATTGCCAAGTATGCACAGTACACGGGCAATGACATCCCATGGGGGGAGCCAGGATTAACCTCTTAAAAACCTTGTTGGCATAGAGTTTAATGCAACTTTTAAAATAATTGCTACAATTAAGAGTGTGAATGCCAGCCCCCATGCCTATGTGTTAAAGGCTTGGCCTCAGGATGGTGTTGTTGGGAGGTGGTAAAACTGTATAGTGAGTTTTCTGGAGGTATTTTGATCATTGGGAGCTGTCTTCAAAGGGGATTGTGGAATTCTGTGGTTTCCTCTTCTTCTGTTTCCAAATTAAGAATGGAGTGACTCCCAGCCCCACCCTGGTATACACTCCCATTGTCTTGTGTCTGCCACAAGCCTAAAAGCAACAGGACCTGTTGTAGCAAAAATACAAAAAATAAAATGCTGTCTTTTATCCCACTCTAGATACGGCATTGTGGTGCCCCATGATATGTAATAGATATCTTAAAACTCAGTCAGCAAAGCCTCTCATCCGCTTTGCTCCATCCCCTATCACACTGTCGAAGGCTTCTCTCTGAGCCTGGCAGCAATCTCTCTACCTACCTAGTTCCCAAGGCAGGTTTCCATGCCAGAAACACACCTAACTCTGTGGTGGCCCAGACCAGCTGCCACACACTCCCTTACACTTAAATCTACACATAAAAGAACACATAACACAATAACCTTTCACCCAATTGATAAGATTTAATTGCCCACCTAAACATAAAAGCCCAGTACCATCCATCCCTTAAGAACATTAATAACAACCTGTAAATACACAGAGTGGAATCTTAACATCACCTGCCATGTTGTTTCTGAACCTCTCTGCCCCTCCTGGCTCTTCCTCCTTTCCATTCCTGTCTTCTCCTCTTCCTTCAAACTTTTCTCCTGCCCAATGACAGGCCTCCTTCTATTCTGTACCTGCCCTCACCTGTGTTTTACAATTAAATGGGGAGAAGGTTCTGAGGAAGTCACCTGAGTCCTCAGTACACAACTAGGCAGCAGTCCTTGGGGCAGTGGAATTAGCATCAAAATACAGATAACTCCAGGGCAAACCACAACATTTCCCCCTTTTTGTCCAGCTAAAAGGCCTTTTCACTTATATATAAATTGAGTACAATTATTACCATTCTATAATTTATAAAACATACAATACACTCAACACCCAGTCCATCAATTTAACTAAAGCACCTTGTCATCTATCCTAAAAGACTATAATTCTATACCTAACTTATATCCTGGTTTGAGATCGAATGCCATCTGAAAAACCACCCTTTCAAATTTATTATCCTTCTCAATGCTAAACAGCTTGGGTTGTCTACAAGGCTACCAGTCTTCAACCACATCAGAAATCTTTGAATGACCAAATATCTATACACATAGGAAGCCTAACACAGCTTCCAGAACAGAGAGGTTGTAGAGACAAATCTCCACCAGCACAGTCCTCTGTTAGCAACATGTGAGTGCAAGTCTTCAGCCTTCTGGCCCAAAATCAACTGACAGACTCTTGAAATGCAGGTTTTTGAAGGGCTGATCACCCTGTCTTGGCAGAACTTATCAGTCAGTTATTCTGCATAATTTGTCCTTCCTTGGGGCAGTGGAACTAGCATCAAAATACAGATAACTCCAGGGCAAACCACAACAAGGACCAAATGAACGTGAACCAGAATTTCCAAATCTGTGATGTGCAATAAACCTTTCTTCTCTGTAAGCTCATTGTCTCTGGCATTTTGTTACAGTAACAGAACCATTACTAATATGGTAAAGTTTTTGTAGCTCCTATGTGTTATTAGTGTGGGAGCAGAATGGGAGAAATAGCATGTGTGTGTGTGTAGAGAAATGGCATGTGGGGGGGGGAGGGTCTGTTTAAAGAACATTTTTCAGGACTCGGTCCTCTCTGGGTTTCCTTACATGGGTACTGTAAATGGAACTCAGGGCGGCAAGTGGTTTTACCTATGAAGCTACCTCTCTGGCCCATAGTAATCTTTTCGATGCACTCATGTATAATTTCTTGGCTACTGCTTCACCTTCTTCATCTTTTATCTTTGGCCCACTGGTGCAGTCAGGTTCCATTAGCAACATCTGGTACCACAGGCTGGGAGGTAAGGTGTCGGGGATGAGGGGTGCGATGTTAAAAACTACTGGTGCCAGGTCTTTTTCACAGAATTCTGATTTGGTTTGCCTGGGCATAGATCCTTAGCATTTAACAGTTCTTAAGTCCCTCGCCTAGTTCAGATAGGACCAGAAAGTAAATTACCCATTTAATGTTATAGTTAAAACACTGAATGTCTAGAACAAAGTTATTGAATGCTGTAAGAAAGAAGGATCAAGTCACACATAAAGGCAGGCTTTGCAGAATAACTGGTGGCTTTTCAATTAAAACCTTGCAAGTAAGACAGGGCTTCAAATGGTGAATTTTACATTCTAAAAATTACAACTTCCTGCCCACCCTATTATACCCAAAAAAAACTCTGTCATAATAGAAGGTGAAAGAGAATCATTTCGTGATGAAAGCAGGCTAGCAAGATTATCACACTATGCCAGCCCCGGAGGGAACACTGGGGGGGGGTAATATTTTTAAACTGAAGAGAAAGAAAAACACACTCCAGAGGCTACTGAATGAAAAGACAGATGACACTAAGACAGTAAGTGACAGAGGACTGAGTAATCACTAAACACAACGAAATCACAGAAACTATTGCACAGCTTTCAATAGTAACTGTTGATATTAATGGCCTCAATTTGGTCATTAAGATACAGTTGGGCAGATCAGATTTAAAAACAGATTTCTTTTATGCTGCCTCCAAGAAACACAGCTTGTCACCAGAGACAAATACTGTCTAGATGAAAAGATGGGAAAGTCAGTCCCAGCTCCTGGAACTAGGAAGCAAGAAGGCCTCATTATAATTGACAAATAGACTTGAAAACTTAATGAAGTCATCAGAGGTAGAGTCACTCATTAGGATCAAGGGAACAATCTATAACAGGGAAATCACAATTCTAAGTAGATAGTCATCAAACACAGGCCTATTAATGCTTTTTGTGTCTGTGGACCCTTCCTGCCACCCTGTGGAAATTCTAATAATTTTGAAGTGGGAACCTATCATACTGGTAAAGCATATAAGAGAGCCTTAAAAGGGAAGGACCGTCATCCCTCTCCATGACAGCCCCTTGCTCCCTGGCCTCCACATGTAGAGAGAGAATCTGTGTGTCCATATCACCAAGCAGAAGTGATAAAGCTAAGAGACAATATTCTGAGTAGGATGGCCTGGACTCTTAAACAGATAAAGAATGACTTTTATTCCATTTCAGAATTTCAGAGAGGTGCAGGGGCTGCAGGCAGGGTTGGGGCTATCCAAAGAGGAAGCAGAAGAGAAGGCTATCCTGCGTACATTTGTGCCTGCAGCAAATGAAAGGAAGGTCTAGCCTGGGGAAAACTTTCAACATTGCCAACAATGTGGAGTAGAGGAGAGTGATGGCATTTGGGAGCC
Organism: Rattus norvegicus; assembly: GCF_021556685.1. NCBI lineage: Eukaryota > Metazoa > Chordata > Mammalia > Rodentia > Muridae > Rattus > Rattus norvegicus. The sequence continues at coordinate 33,600,782 of NC_141553.1, forward strand.
TTTCTTTGAAGATGAAATTGCTTTATTTGGTCAAAATTTAAAAGGAGACTCCCTTGAAGCCACAAGCCTCTCCCATTACCAATGCTTAGTCAGAAAATAATGTAGCATCTTTGTGAAATCATCTTAGATCTATGGGTACCTTGAAAATTCTTCAAAACACGTACCTCTCTACTAAAGAGCAAGTCAACTCCCAAATTGTGGCCTTCAATGTTAATGCCAAGTAGACAGCTACAGGAGGGAGCATTGCACTGACACTGAGTGTCTCTACCAGCTCTTCTGGTCTGGTCTCTCACATCTCCACAGATGCTCCACCCTCATTGTAGCCGTTCTGAAGAAAAGGCTGGCCTTCTCAAGCACCAGGGACACCCTCAGAAGCCAGAAAGAATAGAAAACACCTTACAACTTTCTCGACACCCCACCCCTAGATGAAGAGCTACAGGCAACTGGGCAATCAGTGGCTACTGATAGGTTAACCAACCCTAAGTAGTCAACCCTAAACACATGCTCATATGGACATACTAAATAATCCTAGTAGAATATGTATATGTATGTATATATGTCAAATGTATGACGTATATATAGTCATCGATTTGAGAGGGAGTTGGGTGAGAGCAGGAGAGAGTTGGGAATAGTGAGGGTTTTGGGTTCTATTTTACTTATTTATTTATTCACTTCCCATTCCACTTGCCGCCCCCTCCTCCTTCCTCCCCTACCATTATATGTCTTTCCTCTCATCCCCTCCTCCCCTTCTCCTCAGAGAATACCACCTTGAATACCACCCTATCCTAGGATATCAAGTCGCAGCAGGTCTAAGGTCATCCTCCTCTGCTGAGGCCCAACCAGGCAAGCCACTTAGGGGAAGGAGGTCCAACAGTAGGGAACAGAGTCAGAGACAACCCCCACTTCAACTGTTAGGGGACCCACATTAAGACCAAGCTTCACATCTGCTACAGATGAAAAACCCTGTCATGTTGTGTGAATATGTTTTTGTTTTAATCCCTGGTGTGGAATACGGGCCTGCCTCAGATTGTCTACGGCTATTAACTATGATTGTGTTGTGCTCTAGTGGTGCGTAATTTTTGACAATTGCAGATAGTTTAATTCTGGAGGACTCTGGAGAGATTATGAATGAGAGAACCCTGAGAGGGCCTCTTGGTAGTGGCAGCTTCCCCTGCTGCTGCTGCTTTTTCTTTAATTATCTACTATCTACTATCTATCTATCTATCTATCTATCTATCTATCTATCTATCTATCTATCTATTTCCCAAATGCTACCCCTTTCAGGTCCCCCCACGAAGAGTCTCCCCCTCCATTCTCCTCCCCTTCGCCTCTGAGAGGGCAGTTCCTGTATCCCTCTACCCTGGTGCATCAAGTCTCTGCAGGATTAGGTGCACCCCCTCCTACTGTGGCCAGAAATGACAGCCCTCTTTTACATATCTGGCAGGGGCCTTGGACCAGCCTGTGTCTACTCTTTGGTTGATGGTACAGTCTCTGGGAGCTTCAGGGGTCTAGGTTAGTTGATAGTGTTGGTCTTCCTGTGAGGTTGCCAACTCCTTGAGGGTCTTCAATCTTTTCCACAGGGGACTCTGACCTCAGTCCAATGTTTGGCTGTGAGTATCTGCATCTGTCTCAGTCAGCTACTGGGTAGAGCCTCTCTGAAGGCTGATCTGCTAGGCTCCTGTCTACAAGCACAAATTAGTCATGGAAAGCAGAGGGAGGGACAGACCTTAGTAGGAGAGGGGAGGGCGAGGGGAATTGGAAGGCAGGATCGGGCATGAGGAGAGACAGGAGAGAGTCCCAGAGGGCCGGTGGATATATACAGCTTCTGAGAGTGGTGTGTGGGATTGGGGATTTCTGTAGGAAGTCCCTGAGACCTGGGATGAGGGAGGCTCCCAGGAGTTAATGCAGGTGACCTTAGCAGAAATGCCCAACAGTGGGGATATGGAACCTGAAGAGGCCACCTCCAAAAGCCAGACAGGGCCCCCATTGGAGGGATGGTGACACCAACCCACCTACAAAACTTGTGATCCAAAATTGGTCCTGTCCACTGGAGGGTTGGTGACACCAACCCACCTACAAATCTTGTGATCCAAAATTGGTCCTGTCCAAAAGAAATGCAGGGACACAGATAGAGCAGGGACTGAAGGAATGGCCGACCAGTGATCGACTGGACCTACCCCACGAGCAGGCACTAATCCCTCAGACCATTAATGACGACGTTGCTGCTTTTGATGTTGCTGGGTTGCTGACTTGCTGACTTGCTTGTTGGCTGGACTGCTGGATATTCTGACAAGGAAGATTGGACTTGCCCCCAAGGAATCAGCAGAGACCCCTTTGCTCTCTAAACCTCTTTCTCTCCTGCCTATTGTTGGGGGAGGTGGAGTTCGGAAGGATTAGTGTGGAATGAGGCTCCGAAGGGAAATGGACTTGTAAGAACTCAATAACGTAGCATTTAAAAATATGCCAACGGAGGGGGTAGAAATTATATAAAACTCATGTATGAAAGTCTCAAAAGAAACAGAAATTTAGAAATCTGAAATCAGGATAAATGTCATGCTTACTGCATAATGAGTCATTCACTCCAGCTTCCAAGCACCCGAACAGAATGGTCAGAGCAAAAGCAGGTGCCGTTCTGGTGGTAGACATCACTATCACATGCTATTTGGAGTGTTAGAAGGACTTCTTGGCTCCTCTTGAATCCTGGAATTCTGTTTCCAACAGGCTTTCAGCAGCTATGGCTCTGGATCACCTGTCTGGTGACCAGAAGCCTGAATCTAACATTGTGTACCTCCCCAGATAACAAGGTCAAATGGACCAGACCTGCCAGGTCCCTGATAACAGGCTCATTAACATCTCTAAATGATAGCACTTTGATTAAACTTCACATCTCTGCCTGTGCGCCATCTTATTCCTTCTAAAATTAGAGCTGGTATTTTGCTAGTCATGCCCTTGCTTAAACTTTTAGGCTGGTTCACAGGCAATGGAAAAATCATGATGTTCCTTGAACATTATCCCCAAGGACAGAGTTTTCTAGGTCATGAAAACTTATGTTCTCTCTCAAACCTTACTAGTTAGTCACTTTCCTCCCTTGGGATACATGTGAGTGCTTAATGACAACGAAATATCACATAAAGCATAAGCCTTGGACATCAGAACTCTGTGCTTTAATAGCATCCTGCCTCTGAATGGGACGCCTAACAGTCGCTTTGGTAGCTTGCTACTGCAGTTTTCATTTTAGCAACAGGAAAGAGTGTTACTCCTGAAACCAGCAGAAAGAACAAAAACATTAGGATAGGAACCCCAGGGTAGTAAGAGACCTATTCATGTAACTGGGAAGTACAATCAGGATGATTATTCCCACCCCCAATGTCCTCTTCTACAACATCGCTCTGTTTGAAAACTTCAGCTCCCAAAGTCTATTTCTCCTATTTTGACTTGAGAACTCAGGCAATAAAAATCACATAAAACCCAGGACCTAGGAAGTAAAGATCTTGTCAGAAGAGAGTTCTCTCTAGAGCCCCACAAAAACTGAGTAACGGAAAGCCAGAGGCAAGTGGGCAAGTGAAGGAAGCTGAGGCACAGGATGCCACAGACCCCTGGGGCACTCTTGAAATGAGCATCTACACGCTGAGGCACAGACGCTGGCCTTTGGTTACCTACAAGAGGATCGGAATGAGCTTGCAAAGATAATATGAGGGGACTAGAAGAGAGAGAATGAAGGCAGCGTGGGTGAGTAGACTTGGGGTCTTAGAGATAATTGTAATGTGGAAATAACTGTGGATTTTGAAGATCACAGAATGGAAGGAGTGATGGTGAACTCCAGGCTGAGAGCCATAGCCATTGTCTCCCCAGGTGTGCACATTATGAGCAAGGTCACCTAAAACAGGGGTGGGACTCAGGAATGTGTCACGATGTCCTGAAACCTATGCAGCCGGGCCCTAGAAACACGACTGAGGCCATCCAGAGAGTGAAGAAAGGACAGACACACAGACAAATACACAAAGAAGCTGGGATTAGGTGGGACCACGCATTCTAGTGGAGATGCAGGAGTAGCAGCTTGGAAATTCAATGTTTTTATTTCGGACACTTGAATACAAGAGGTGAGTTTATTGTCCACAGCTGAACAGGAAGGACACGAACTAGCTAATCCCGGAGAAATTCTTTCTCAGGGAGCAGTCTCGGGTTACAATCATCCGAGTGAAAGAATTTGTGGTCAGTAGTTGCTGCATGCCCTGGTTTTAGCTAAAGGTCAGTCATTTGTCAGCACTCATCCTTGGACAATAAGAAGGCTTGGCCATCCCTCGAGCCTGACCAGAGGAAGGTTTTGTTCCCATAAATTTGGAGGAAACAACCAAATTTTTAGAAGTGAAATTGACTATGAAGAGATGGAAATGGTATAGTCTGAATGACAAGGACCTCAGGCTACCATAATAAGGATATTATCTGGAGTGTCAACTGTCCTGTTACTTCTTACTTTCTACCCTCATCCTACCCTCAGACCTAAGACCAGAACTGGTAAGAGTGAGAAAAGATGTGTAGAAGTTAGGGATGGTTCTTCCTCCCAGCCCCCATGCTCCCAGCAATAAAACTCAGACTCAAAATAGATTTACAAAGACCTTGGCCATAGAGCCAGGCTCTTCTCTGACCAGCTCTTAACTTAAAATAACCCATTTTCTCTAATCTATATTCTGCCATGTGGCTGGTTACCTGTGCTCAAGCACCCTGTGTCTGTACTCACATCTCCCCGGGCAAATCTTCCGCCCCTCTCTCTACCCTAGAATCCTTTCTGCCTATAAAACATCTCATCTCCTATTTCCTGCCTAGGCTATAGGCCATCAGATTTATTACTAACAGGTGCCACATCCATACAGGTACAAGTTATAAAAATAACTCTCCAAAGATAAGCAAGCAGTTGTGTGCTGCTCTCAGAAAACCTGTGAGACCAGAGACCCTCTTGCCAGATGATCCCACAGTGACACAGGAAGGAGAAACAGGAGGTGCTCATGAACATGAGCCTGGACAGGGCTGACTGGTGGATTTGGGTTCCTGAGCACTGTAGAGGGTCAAGGGGAACTGCAGTCATGGAAGGAAAAAGATGCAGATTTCCAAACAAAGAAAAGGCCTTGCACTTAGGCCTGTCTAATGGCTTGGGTAAGAAGGATGGGTAAAATGAAGCAGAGGTCTGAGAAGGCCTCACAGCAGGCTGAGCCCTCAGGCCTTTTCAGATCTCCCTTCCCAGTGTGTGAGAATGCGTCATGCTGCAGACGAGCCCAGGGCCTCTCACACACACAAGCTTGGAAAGAAGTGGTATATGCAGGTATCTGACTTTTTTGCCCACTTGAGTAGGAGGCAACTCCTAGGACCCTCAGCCTACAAGTGAGCCTGCCAGCATTGTCTCCGAAGCATGGTAGCCTGAGCTCCTCTCTCAGTTATCAATGGCTGACAAAAAGTCTCCTTTGAGTTCCAACACTGAGTTCCTAAATTTCATAATGCCATACGCTGGCTGTCATCTTCCTCCTGTCCCTTAACCCCTGCTTCCTCCCCACCTTCATCCCTTACTAACGACCTTGAAAAACATCTGATAATCTAAACCTACAACAACAAGGTAGCTAAATTAATTGTTATCCGTTCCTGCTTTTAGAGTACCAAGCGGCAAATTTTTAAAGGGAGCTAACATACGTGCAGTGTGGTGACCTCAGCACGGGTAAAGGAGGAAGGAAATAGAGGAGAGAGCTGTACTAGGGAGGGAGAGAGAGCTTTTTTGCAGTGATGTTTTTCTTGAACGTTGTACAACCACTTTTATGCATCACATCAGTCATCGAAGATATACACACTGTATATGAGTCTCCGCAGAGCGGCCCGCACTCTGGCGAGCATTAGCTTTTTATTAACTTTGGATTTGGGCCTGATAGAAGCAGGCAGCAAATGTTTGTTTACTCATTGAGGGCCCATTGTTTGGGGCCACGAGGATGGAAGCAATTTGTGAAATCACACAGCAGAAACCAGAGAATGTTGTCAATGAGTTGGAAAATTGTTCTGAACCATGTGCGACGGAGGTTAGAGGCTGGGCTGAAGCGGGGACGTTTGATCCTCCATTTGCAGTCTTCCGAGAGCAGACGAGAGCTAAAGTATCGAAGTAGAGAAGCAGCCAGACTGTCCACTCTTACATGGAGAATTTAAAGGTCACACACAGGTACCTGCGGATTATAAAGTGCTGTGCTCCAAACCTACAATATTCAGAATTCTGAAAAGCAAATTCAGTTTTCCTTTAAATCACGAAAAGGTGAAGATTGCTAATTTTTGTGTTTTGTTTTTATAATTTTCTGCTCAAAGGCCAGGTGTGCAACTTTCACACCTAATCACTCAAGACTGCTCAGGTGGATGCCAATGACTTCACTTGCCATTAGCTGCCTGTCTAAATATAGCTCAGAACAACGTGCTGCAGACAAGTTCAGTGTGAAAGCCTCTCTCCCTCCAGTGGGAGCACAACCATTCAAACAGTGCGAATGAGCCCGCGCTTGGGAATTTATCCCCCTGAAGTGACTTTCCTGAGTCAAGGACGCTGTGCTCAAGGGGAATGAAAAAGATTAGTTGTTGGGGGGAGAGAGAGAGAGAGAGAGAGAGAGAGAGAGAGAGAGAGAGAGAGAGAGAGAGAGAGAGAGAGATCCCCCAAGCCAGTCCCTAGTGGTTTTCTCCCTGAACCATTCAACCCAGAAGGCTGGTCCTCTCTCCCGTGGGACTCCTGTTTTGTCTCAGCCTACCAGACTTGGATTCTTCAGTCAAGGTCATTACTCAAATTCCCTATAAAATTAACTAAAATATTTTAAAAACCAGATCCAATGATATTTCAGAAAAACAAATCTAGACTATATTTGAAGGGAGACGGAGAGACAGAGACAGAGAGACAGAGACAGAGAGACAGAGAAAGTATGAAAGTGCTCGTGTTCATGAACACACACACATATGTACACATATACATGTGAGCACACACACATATATGTACGCATATACATGCGAGCACACACATATGTACACATATACATGTGAGCACACACACATATGTACACATACATGCATGTGTGTGCTCACACATATACACATATATGTACACATATACATATGAGCACACACATATATGTACACATACATGCATGTGTGTGCTCACACAAACACACATACACACACATAGGCGTATTATAAGAGAATATGAAAAACAAATTCAATTGCCTACTTTCCAATCAAATCCAACTTACAATTTTTCAGTATGTGATGTGACCAGCCATGTGACCATCCAGGGCCAAAAGGTTGTTTCGTGGTTGATTTAAAGCTAGACAAAACGTCTGTACTCTTTTGGTGATGTTCAAACCACGCTTATCTAGACTGGAGCAATGGCTCGGTAGTCCACAGCACTTACTGCTCTTGCAGAGAGCCTGGGTTCAGTTCCCAGCACCCACATGGAGCTCACAGCAGCCTATGATTCCAGTTTCAGGGGATCTGACCCCCTCTTCTGACTTTCATGGGTGCCAGGCATATAGCACTCACACATACATAAAAATAAATAAATAATCTTTGAAACCTATATACAAGAATGTGGAATGTTCATGTAGCATACTTTATTATAGATTGTAACTTCTTGGTATTTATCTGGGTTAGGTTTTTGGTTTTTGCACACTAAAACTTAAATATTAATCTATTCATTTAGCAAATATTTAATTCTTGTTATATTCTGGGTAAGATTCAGGAGCTGAGGAGGGTCGTGGAACAAAATAGCCAGTGGAGACTCTTGAGAAAAGAAAAACTATAAGCTGACTTACCACAACAAATGGCCGGTCTAGTTGCTGTTTTAAAAATAGACAATGAGGGAGGCAGGAAGCAGGCAAAGGTGGAAACAGGAAACCAAGTTAGAAGGCTCTTGCCATAACCATAAACATGAAAGTGTGAATCAATGTGGTAGGTTGGGTTAATATTAATCAGTTAATAAGTGCAACTATAAGAGAAATTTGTCAGAGCCATCTGCAAAATATTTACTTTTAGCCACTAAAAGGACAATGATGTCATTAACTGAAAAGGAGGAGAAAATCCAAGGTAAGGATGAGGGGATGAAAAATAGAATCTAGAATTCTGCTTAGGGCATTCCGTGCCCTCAAACTCTGTAAGACACGCAGGAGTGATATAAATACGCATAGATGGGCCAAGGAACTTGGAGTTCAGCGGAAGTGCTGGAGACTTTCTAAGCTGGACTTGGAAGTTGGATTTGAGAGGCTTATTTTTAGAATGCCTCCCACACGGACTGTAAGAAAGCATTTCTCCAAGTGCGGCACCGTCTTGATTTGAAGCACTTCTTATTTATTTGACACCAGCCACTTTCCCAAGTTCTGAGGACACAGAGATGGTCCGGGTCCTTGCTCTGTGACTAAATCCAGAGGGAGAGACAGAAGACCCTCTTTAGCACTATAAATGCTGCGAGAGCTCGCCAGAGCTGCTAAGGAACACACAGATGCAGATAGCAGTAACTAAACAGAGGGAGGGAGGGAGGGAGGGAGGGAGGGAGGGAGGGAGGGAGGGAGGGAGGGAGGGAGGGAGGGAGACAGAGAGACAGAGAGACAGAGAGACAGAGAGACAGAGAGACAGAGAGACAGAGAGACAAAGAGAGAGAGAGATCCTGGGAGCTGCAGCTCAGGAAACTGAGATGAAGAGAAAATGGAGGGTGTGAGGAGAATGCCCAAGACTGGGTGTTCTGGGGCTCTCTGCTGCCGCCTACAGGAAGAGGGGGCAACACTTAGAACTGATGCTTAAGGGCTCTGGTAGGTGCTGTGTGAGGTGGGTCTCCTTTGCTAAAACGCTGATCTTCTGGCAGCAGCGAAGGTGACCCTACTGTCTGGGGCTGAGTGACAGGTGCCAGGAGGTGAGCTTGGTTTGAAACTGTGCCTGTGGTTGTTTTTTCTGCAGTTCCTGAGCTCTGTCGGCTACAAGGTGTGCCTGGAGATGGCTTCCCTCTGAGAGGGGAGAGCCACAGGTGTCGCAGAAAAAGCTTCAACTCAACCAGGCCTGGTGAGTTGATCCTCGGAGGTTTCTCTGTCCCTGGAGACTGACTGGGAATGAAGCATCTACCCACACCATCCATCTCAGTCAGCACACAGGCAGAATGGCCTGGCAGCCTGTGAAGAAAATGCTGACAGAGATATACCGCAGGTCCTATCAGCTCCAAAATGCTGACAGAGATACACTGCAGGTCCTATCAGCTCCTTGCCCGATTAAGTCATGCCTGTGGTGACTTCCGTGCGGTCTCAATCTTCCAGAGTCAAAAACGGCGTTTTTACTTAAGATATTTCAAAAGCGTGGAGTGTCTACGGGTGCTCATCACCTCTGAACAAAGTGTAGCAAACCTCTAGCAAATTAAAACAGTGTGTGTGTGTGTGTGTGTGTGTGTGTGTGTGTGTGTGTGTGTGTGTGTGTGTGATGGATATGCACAAATTTTCACAATGAAAAATAAAATGTTTGGTGAGCTGTGTGTATATGGATACTATAACAGTACAATTTATAACTATACAATTTATAGAAAGCTGGGTGCCCTTACCAAGGACAACCTAATTCTGAGGGTACTAGGGCAGCATGGCTGCTCCTTTATTGGACAGAGTGCTTTGACTAAATTGTTTTGTCGATGGCATCACTGGCCCTGCCCATGATGAGCCTGGTCCACACCTTGCAAAACCAGCCATGGATTCCAAACCAGCCGCCTTACCCAGAGTCCTCAGATATGAGATCAATTTTTAAAGCATTATGAGAGATAATAGAAAGTTATAACAATGAATGCACCTATGTATGTTTTTGTGTGTGCATGCTCATGTGAGTACATACATATGTACATGTCTATAAACGCTACATGTCAACCTTAGGTATCTTTCGTCAAGTGTCACCTACCTTGATTTTTGACATCATGTGTCCCATTGGTCTGAAGTTCACTGAGTGGCTAGAGTAGCCGGCCAGCAAGGCTGGGGGATCTGCCTGTCCACCTCCCTATCCTGGTAATTACTAGTGTGGACCACCACTGCCAGTGTTCTTATGTGGACTCTGGAGAATACACACACACACACACACACACACACACACACACACACACACCTGCACACACTGTTGTTTTGCTCTTTTTATTTTTTATTTTTTGCTTGTATATTAGTTTCTTTACATCTCTCTAAAAGATTTCACCTTGTGGCTAAATAATATCCCACTGTGAATAGATACACCATGGAAGTTAAAGCATCAGTTTTCTTTGCACTGTCCTGCGGCCTCTCATTGTAATGCTCTTTGAGCTGGTCCCTTTTCTCTCTCCCTTGTTTGCTCCTTTCCAGAAGGTTTAAAAAAAACCTTTAAAATTTTAAACAGAAGTTTTCCTTATACTCCGGAGAGCAACTGTGAATCCTCATCACGGCCTTCAGCACACTTACTCTACCCTACTCCTTACTCTGAGACTCAACTGCCAATCTGAGACTCATCGCTCATCTGAGATCTATAAGCCCTGATGCTCAGGTATGAGCTGCCCAACTCTGGATGACTGAGTCCCTAGCAAACGGACCAAGACATAGCAGAGAATAAAATAAAACCCCAAGACCTTCAGCTAGTGATGCCACAGTGTACTCCCCTATTCCTCTGTCCTTCTTCACACTTTGCAAAGTTGCCAAACGCAGTTTCTTGCAGGTAAAATAAATAACAAATCCCTTTCAGATGCTTTGGACTTCGAGGGGCCGATACGATAGCTCAATCTGCTGCTATGAATGAGCTCTAGTATCAGAACCCACATCAAAACACAACCCACATTCCTAAGGCTCAGGGGACAGAAAGGCAGAGGGAGCAGACAGAGCTTGAAAAGCAGAGACCGGGGAGTTTAGCAAGAGATTGGGAGTTCTAGATATGGCAGAGAGAGTATACCCATGAAATCCTTGATAACTGAAGGATAACAGTACCAACAGGCATGTCAATGTGGGTGAGGAAAGCCTCACCCCTAGATAACGAACTGTGGGAACTAACAATTGCTGAGAGAAAAATTAGTCTCTCCGAGGAATGAGCCCCCTGATTGGTTATCCAAGAGCTAATGCTAATCTTTTTGTTTTTTTTTTTTTTTTATTTTTTCCCTCCATCTTTATTAAATTGGGTGTTTCTTATTTACATTTCTTTTTTTTATTTCTCTTAGGATCATTTATAAAAAAAAAAGTAAAATAACCACAAGCTGGATGCAGAAACACATCAATACATCATCCATGTTAGTCCAGTAGATTTCATTCAAGACATGAAGGGATGATTCAATATGTGGAAATCCATTGATATAATTCAGTATATAAAAACTGAAAAATGTCACATGATTATATCATTAGATGCTGAAAAATATCGGGAAAATTCCATCATTTCTTTTTTTTTTTTTAAAGACACCTTCACACTTTTTACTCCCTTTACCTAATGCGTCCTTAATGCACAAACAACCTAAAGAATCCAATTAAAAGAATCGAAGTTTACAACACGGCGGGACAGCGAGACTGCCATGGTTCTATATCATGACACAGTGAGTGAAGGGTTAATTTGGAATTTCTGCTCCATAAACTGTTCCCAAATGGTTTGCTGCACCCATAAGAGATAAATACACAATACTGCCGCTGCTGATCCATAGTGTGGCTTCTTTTCTTTTCTTTTCTTTTCTTTTCTTCTCTTTTCTTTTTTTTTTAAGCTGAGCACAACTATTATCATTTTGTAATTAAAAGCATAAAATATATCTAACACCCAGTCCAACACTACATCAGTTATACAAAATATTTAGTTATCCATTCCATTATTATCCATTATTTAAGAAAGGCCTAAAATCTATATTATATCTTGCTAGCTTGTACACTATCTGATAACTATCCAATAAAATATGTATTTTCAGAGTTAAACAGCCTGATAGGCTATGAAACTAGAATCAGTCTTCAACCCCATCAGAAATCTGAGAACGACCAAATATCTATACACATAGGAAGCCTAACATGGCTTCCAGAACTGAGAGGTTGTAGAGACAAATCTCCACTAGTGCAGTCGCCTGTTAGGAACATGTGAGTGCAAGTCTTCAGTCTTCGGGCCCAAAATCAACTGACAGACTCTTGAAATGGAGATTTTGAAGGGCTAATCACCCTGTCTTGGCAGAGTTTATCAGTCAAATATTCTGCATAATTTGTCCTTTTCTGGACAGTATAGTCCGCAGATGAAACAGGCAGTTTTGTCAAGTGGCTGCCTAGCCACAAATTATTTCCTCACCTGAAGGTAGAGATGTTCACATTCTTCGTTAAATCCACCAAAGGGGAACAGTTAGGAGCAGATATGACTCAAAAAAAGATAAATAACTTTAAATCTCATACTTTGTGGATTTCTGACGTTTGTGAAAACCATCTATGTATATGAGACTATCTGGACTGTTGTCTTTATATCTTTTTTCTTTTTCAGTTACTACTGTACTTTATTGTGTTCAACCAAATCACCATGTTACAAAAATAGCAAGCTGCCATAATAAAAAATAAGGCTCCTCTATCCAGCACCAGATAGCATCATTTTACTTTCAAGCCTAGAAATTGCACACTTGTATATAAACCAACCGAAGATGAGGATTGAGAGTTCATCTTGTTGGATTTTTCCTTTGATGAATATGAAGTGTCCTTCCTTATCTTTTTTGATGACTTTTAATTGAAAATTGATTTTATTTGATATTAGAATGGCTACTCCAGCTTGCTTCTTCTGACCATTTGCTTGGAAAGTTGTTTTCCAGCCTTTCACTCTGAGGTAGTGTCTGTCTTTGTCTCTGAGGTGTGTTTCCTGTAGGCAGCAGAATGCAGGGTCCTCATTGCATATCCAGTTGTTAATCTATGTCTTTTTATTGGGGAGTTGAGGCCATTGATGTTGAGAGATATTAAGGAATAGTGATTATTGCTTCCTGTTATATTCATATTTGGATGTGAGGTTATGTTTGTGTGCTTTTCTTCTCTTTGTTTTGTTGCCAAGACGATTAGTTTCTTGCTTCTTCTAGGGTATAGCTTGTCTCCTTATGTTGGGCCCTACCCTTTATTATCCTTTGTAGTGCTGGATTTGTAGAAAGATATTGTGTAAATTTGGTTTTGTCATGGAATATCTTGGTTTCTCCATCTATGTTAATTGAGAGTTTTGCAGGATACAGTAACCTGGGCTGGCACTTGTGTTCTCTTAGGGTCTGCATGACATCTGTCCAGGATCTTCTGGCCTTCATAGTTTCTGGCGAAAAGTCTGGTGTGATTCTGATAGGTCTGCCTTTATATGTTACTTGACCTTTCTCCCTTACTGCTTTTAATATTCTTTCTTTATTTTGTGCGTTTGGTGTTTTGACTATTATGTGACGGGAGGTGTTTCTTTTCTGGTCCAATCTATTTGGAGTTCTGTAGGCTTCTTGTATGCCTATGGGTATCTCTTTTTTTAGGTTAGGGAAGTTTTCTTCTATGATTTTGTTGAAGATATTTACTGGTCCTTTGAGCTGGGAGTCTTCACTCTCTTCTATACCTATTATCCTTAGGTTTGATCTTCTCATTGAGTCCTGGATTTCCTGTATGTTTTGGACCAGTAGCTTTGTCTGCTTTACATTATCTTTGACAGTTGAGTCAATGATTTCTATGGAATCTTCTGCTCCTGAGATTCTCTCTTCCATCTCTTGTGTTCTGTTGGTGAAGCTTGTATCTACAGCTCCTTGTCTCTTCTTTTGGTTTTCTATATCCAGGGTTGTTTCCATGTGTTCTTTCTTGATTGCTTCTATTTCCATTTTTAATTCCTTCAACTGTTTGATTGTGTTTTCCTGGAATTCTTTCAGGGATTTTTGTGTCTCCTCTCTATGGGTTTCTACTTGTTTATTTATGTTTTCCTGGAATTCTTTCAGGCATTTTTGCGATTCCTCTCTGTAGGCTTCTACTTGTTCTCTAAGGGAGTTCTCCATGTCTTTCTTGAAGTCCTCCAGCATCATGATCAAATACGATTTTGAAACTAGATCTTGCTTTTCTGGTGTGTTTGGATATTCCATGTTTATTTTGGTGGGAGAATTGGGCTCCGATGATGCCATGTAGTCTTGGTTTCTGTTGCTTGGGTTCCTGCGCTTGCCTCTCGCCATCAGATTATCTCTAGTGTTACTTTGTTCTGCTATTTCTGACAGTGGCTAGACTGTCCTATAAGCCTGTGTGTCAGGAGTGCTGTAGACCTGTTTTCCTGTTTTCTTTCAGCCAGTTATGGGGACAGAGTGTTCTGCTTTCGGGCGTGTAGTTTTTCCTCTCTACAGGTCTTCAGCTGTTCCTGTGGGCCTGTGTCTTGAGTTCACCAGGCAGGTTTCTTGCAGGGGAAAAGTTGGTCCTACCTGTGGTTCCAAGGCTCAAGTTTGCTCGTGGGGTACTGCCTAAGTCCTCTCCGTGGCGGCAGCAACCAGGAAGACCTGCGCCGCTCTTTCCGGGAGCCTCCGTGCACCAGGGTTCCAGATGGCGTTTGATGTTTTCCTCTGGCGTCTGGATGTGTGCAGAGTGCAGTCTCCTCTGGCCTCCCAGGCGTGTCCGCCTCTCTAAAGGTTTATCTCTCCCTCCCACGGGATTTGGGTGCAGAGAACTGTTTATCCGGTCTGTTTCCTTCAGGTTCCGGTGGTGTCTGAGGCGCAGGGGTCCTGCCGCTCCTGGGCCCTCCCCTACGGGAACCCAGAGGCCTTATACAGTTGCCTCTTGGCCAGGGATGTGGGCAGGGGTGGGCAGTGTTGGTGGTCTCCTCCCCTCTGCAGCCTCAGGAGTGCCCACCTGACCAGGCGGTGAGGTCTCTCTCCCACGGGGTTTGGTAGCAGAGAGCTGCTGCGGGCCAGGATCCGCGGGTGTGGGATGCTAATCTTTTTAAAGCATCCATACAAGCAACGCTAAACAAACTCAGCAGGAGTATTTTATACGGGTTCATATATGTGTGAGTGTGCTGATATTAGTTGAAGGAAAAAGACCATGAATTCTAGAGGGGGCAGAAGAAGGATATATGGGAGGGCATGGAAGGAGGGTGAGCGATATAATTATGTTTTAACTAAAAATAAAATCAGTCTCAAAACGTTTATGATTATTTTATCTGCATGTATGCCTATGTACCATGTGTATGCCTACTATGTGAAGATGCCAAAAGAGGGCATTAGATTCCCCTAGAACAATGGCTCTCAACCTTCCTAATGCCCCCATTCTTTAATACAGTTCCTCATGGTGTGGTGACCCCCAACCATAAAATTACGTTCATTGCTACTTCATAACTGATATTTGTTTAGTACTGTTATGAATCATAATGTAAATATCTGATACTCAGGATATCTGATATGTGACCCCACCCCAAAAGGAGTCTCCAACCACAGGCTGAGAACTGGTCCCTTAGAACTCGAGTTACAGACAGTTGTGAGTTGCCAATGAGTACTGAGAACCAAACTCGTGACCTCTATAAGAGCATCCAGTACTCTTAACTGCTGAGCCATTTCTTCAGTCCCACCCAATAAATGTTTTAAAAAGTGAATGGAGAGGACAAGATTTTCCTCTGGCCTACACATGCACGCACACGCATACACACACACACACACACACACACACACACACACCTTGTTATATTCTCTCTATCTCTGTGTGTTATTAATAATATACAAATATAAATGTTCCAGATTAAAACAAAGTCCAGGTTCCTTGGATGAAGCATGTAAGGTGAATGTGTAGACAGATGAAGTTGATACTGAGAACAAAAGTTATCAGCTTTTGTGTGAAATGACCAGCGAGCAGATTTCAGGCTTTGTGAGTCAGCGTCTCTTTCAATCACTCAGCCAGTCCATGTCAGAATGTAGCCTCAAGCAGTACACAAACGATGACCAAGGCTGTGTTCTAATAAAACCTCATTTATAGACAGGGATAAAAACACCAATGTCACCCATGAGGTAAGATAATGTGTCATGTGGTGATTGGTCCTGCACATGCTTGACAGGAGCTTGGGTTGGGGAACTAAAGCAGAGAGTAGGGATGATACACTAAGCCATTCCCCAGTTCTCATACACTGACTGTTTCCTTCAGTATTTTTTTTGAAAATGTTAAGGAAAAAAAAGTTGTTCCCTTAAAACTTTAAATAGGTTTCAAAGGAGTTGAAAGTTAAAGGGAATTGATGTGGATAAAAATACACAGGTCCGAAGGAAGCAGTCTGGGTAGATGAGTGCTGCCTGCAAAGCCAAATGCAGTCAAAAATGGCTGAGAGTCTTTGAACTCAGGAACTGAATTTTCTTTCTCAAACATGGCCGTTTCCAATTAGATGCAGCCAGTGTGGGTTTTTATCCTGGGACTGCCTGAGAGATGAGCTCCAAACCGTATGGAGACTTAGAAAAGGGTATCAGAATACACTTGGCTCTCAACATTTCCTATGTGTTGTACACTTTCTACAGGCCAGGTTACCTCTGTGCGTGCGTGCATGCGTGCGTGCGTGCGTGCGTGCGTGCCTGCGTGCCTGCGTACCTGCGTGCCTGCGTGCCTGCGTGCCTGCGTGCATGCATGTGCGCGTGTGTGCGTGCGTGCCTGTGTGCGTGCCTGCGTGCGTGCGACTCTGCCTGCGTGCGTTTGTGTGTGTGTGTAAGTTGTATTTTAAAAAAGCTTAATGTAACCCTGTATAATGAAATGAAAAAATTTAAACCATTCTGTTGCTGAGAGAAGTAGAAGAGTCCATTGCAGGACATAGTTGACAATGTGCTTAGAAGCCTGCCTGCCCATTTGCAGTCAGACAGTTGTGATGAACAGAGATGCTTCCGTCAGTAGCACTGACGTGCCTTTGGGGGCATTCTAAAGAGGATGTAAGTAGTCAGAAGGAAAACATAGCAAACAGGTCAAATTAAGTGAGTTTCCTGGGAAGAAAGATGGCCGAAATAAGCACAGGCAGTTATTCTTCTCAGCCAATAGGGTCAGAGAGCCTGATCGATATCCACATTCAGATAATACACTCAGCTGATGGTTTCTGGGACAGCTCCACAGGCGGACTCAGTGTAGAAATGAATCAACTGTTTAAACACATGAGTCTGGGAGGCCACTTCAGATTCAAACTATAACACATGGCAATGAGCTGCGACATGCTTCTGCTCTTGAGATTACTCTTGGACCCTTGCTGGGACATGTATTCTAGCCTTCATTCTAGAAATGAATGTAATGTGTCATGTCTCTCCCAACTCCTCTACACCCATCAATTCCCATGAGCAATCTCAAGGTAGCGTGCGTTGACAGTTCAATCTGTCTGGAATGGCTGGAATCTCCTAAGTGTCAACAAAAAATTTTTCGTGTATTTTTAGGAACTAAGCTGTTTCAGCTCACATGCCTGACTCTTGGGTTAGGATCATGTGTTGAAAAAGAAAGCTAAGATGTACTTTTATACCTTATAAGCCTGAAGTCATCGATCTATTTTAGCGACATCATTTAGGGTAAGAAACGAGAGGATGGGAACATTCCTAAGTTGACTGGACCTGTCAGGACACATTTGGAGAAAGCAGACTGAAAATCACACTCCACATTAGAGACCCATGACTATGTGGACTTATAACAACTACATAGAACTGAATAGCCCTGTTTAGCTGTGTTGGGCAAATGGGGTGGGTAGCCAGGTGAAGAGGATTCAGCAGAGCTCCTCACAGTGTCCTAAAAAGGCTGCAGAACAAGGATTTTAATGCTTTCAAAAAATGACTGTGGTTTTCCCAGACATTTGCACCATTCGCAATCCCACTGTCTTCTCTCCCAACAGATTCTCCTAAATTCTATTTCAATCCCCCATCCCGGTCAGATACCCACACTTCATGCCCTCTTTCTCTATCACTTTAAGAGTGCAACAGTAATATAAAGACAGCTTAGATCCTGCGACCCGAGATAATTCCATCTAGCAGACTTTTCTGAGTCACTTTGTATACAGCAAGTCGAGAAAATCGGAGAGACGGGTGAATGAAAATTCTCTGAGGAAACGTTCTCCCATCCTCTGCTTTCCCTGGCCCTCTAGGCCACAACAGAGCTGGAAACATGGTGCAGTCAAGTACGTGCCTGCCTCTCAATCATAAGGACCTATCCCCAGAGTGCACATGAAAAGTTGAGAAGAGTTAAACATAAAAAAGTTGAGAATGGGTTAAACCCATAACCCACACAGTGGGAGGAGTAAGAGGAAGGGTAGGCCTCTGACACTCCCTAGTCAGCTTATCTAGATGCATCAAGGAGCTTTGGGTTTAGTGCGAACCCCTGCCTCAAAAAAGGAAAGGTGGATACTGATTAAAAAAGATCTCCGGTGTCTGCCTCTCACCTCCACACATGCACACACATGTGCATACCTCCCCTAATAAGTACGTACAGCATAGATGTATCACATGTACCACAAAATGAGACATACTAGAGTAAGAAAATGGTAACGAATGGGAGAGGGAGTGTCAAGCTCTGAAAAATACACATCATTAATACACCACTCGGAAGGCTGAGATAGGAAGGCTGAGATTCTAAGGCCAGTCTCAGAATAACCCTGTCTCCAACACAAAGCAAACAATCACAAGAAAGCCAGCCATTTAGGCAAGGGCCTTGAGGCAGGGACAGACACTTAGGGGCTCTTAAGCTGTGATTAAATCTTGGAGTAAGTATTCCACTTTTTAAAAGATATATTTGTTTTATTTTACTCATATAAATAAGACATGTATGTATGTATGTGTATATATATACATATACATATATATATGTACATATATACATATATATATATGTACATATATATATATTCCATGTATCCATAGAAGTTCAAAGAATCTCCCCTGGAACTGGAGTTACAGATGATTATAAACCAACCACCATGTGAGTCCAGGGAATTGAACTCTACAAGAACGACCAATGTTCCTCATCAGAGGCAATCTCCCCAGCACCTGAAGAATTAGTCAAAGGAGCACCAATTTTACCTTTCTTCCTCTAAACAGAAGATGGGAATACCTATTTAGAATTTGTGGAAGGAGTCAGTTTGACAGTTGGCCATGGTGGTGCACAACTGCAATGCTAACCTTTGGGAAAGGGATTTGGGAGGATCAGAGTGCAAGGGCATGGCTACCGAGACCTGTATCAAAAAGTAAAAAGGGGGAAATGTTTGGGGGGTACTTGAGGAGATAAAGATCTTTCTGGGCAGACATGAAAGCCTGAGTTTGGATCCAGACAGTCAACATAGAGCTGGAGACAGTAGCATAAATCTATAATTCGAGGGATCCTACAGAGAGATGGGAGGCAGAGACAGGAGAAAATCTGGAAGCTTGCAAGCCAGCTCTCCTGGTAAACACTGAGGTGGACAACAGGGACCCTCCCTTAAACTAGTGAAGAGGCCAAGAGCACACGTGAGTTGTCCTCTGCCCTCTGCACATGTGTACACAGACACACGGTTTGTTTAAAAGGAGCTACCTTGCTACTTTGAGAATGCCTCAGCACTGAAATGTTTAAGCAGATAGTAGTCTGAGCTATAATGAGGGAAGTGACAGTTATACACGAAAAGGTCACTGTCTCAAAGGACAAGTTCATTAAGCTGTTTCCGCTTCTATCCAAGGCAAGGTCTCAGTCAGTGGTCCCAGACCATTTCAAGGAGCCATGCCAGGGACTGAATTGGGCATCAGCATCCCAGGGCCATGAATGAGGAAAGAGCACAAATCCACACAGGGAGACCTCCTATGGCGGGCTCCACAGAGTCGGGCCTGGCCCTTTCTTTACCACCCTCATTGCTTTTTTCTTTAAATACTCTTTTATTGGTTTCCCCTCCAAGAACATGTGATCCCACCCCCATTCCCACTACTTCTATGACAGTGATCCCTCACCCACCCACCCACTCCCTTCCAACTACCCAACCTGACATTCTCCTACACTGGGGCATCCAGCCTTGACAGGACCCAGGTCCTCTCCTCTCATTGATGCCTGACAAGTTCGTCCTCTACCATATATGCGGCTAGAGTCATAGGTCCAGTCCTGTGTACTCTTGGGAGGGTGGTTTAGTCCCTGGGAACTCTGGAGGGGAGGGGTGTTTGTTTGGTTGATATTGTTGCTGATATTCTTGCAAAACCCTTCAGCTTCGTCAGTCCTTTCTCTAACTCCTCCAAAGGGGACCCCGTTTTGAGTTCAATGGTTGGCGGCAAGCATCTGCCTCTGTATTTGTCAGACTCTAGCAAAGCCTCTCAGGAGACAGCTACATCAGGCTCATGTCAGCATGTACTTCTTGGCATCAGCAATATTGTCTGGGTTTGGTGTCTGTAAGTATATGGGATGGATCCCCCAGGTAGGGCCGTCTCTGGATAGCCTTTCCTTCAGTCTCTGCTCTACACTTTGTCTCCATATTTCCTCCTGTGAGTATTTTTCCCCTTCTAAGAAGTTCTGAAGCATCCACACTTTGGTCTTCCTTCTTCTTCAGTTTGATGTGCATTGTGAATTGTATCTTGGGTATTCTCAGCTTTTAGGCTAGTATCCACTTATCAGGGACTGCATACCAAGTATGTTCTTTTGTGATCTAGTTACCTCACTCAGGATGATATTTTCTAGTTTTATCCATTTGCCTAAGAATCTCATGAAGTCATTGTTTTTAAGAGCTGAGTAGTACTCCATCGTGTAGATGTACCACATTTTCTGTATCCATCCCTCTGTTAAAGAACATCTGGGTTTTTTCCAGCTTCTGGCTATTATAAATAAGGCTGCTATGAACATACTGGAAGATGTGTCCTTGTTATATGCTAGAACATCAAAGGGATAGAAATTGGACCTCCACATCAAACCAGATACACTCAAACTAATAGAAGAAAAATTGGGGAAGCATCTCGAGCACATGGGCACTGGAGAAAATTTCCTGAACAAAACACCAATGGCTTATGCTCTAAGATCAAGAATCGACAAATGGGATCTCATAAAACTACAAAGTTTCTGTAAGGCAAAGGATACTGTTGTTAGGACAAAACGGCAAACAACAGATTGGGAAAAGATCTTTACAAATCCTACAACTGATAGAAGGCTTATATCCAAAATATACAAAGAACTCACAAAGTTAGACTGCAGGGAGACAAATAACCCTATTTAAAAATGGGGTTCAGAGCTAAACAAAGAATTCACAGCTGAGGAATGTCGAATGGCTGAGACGCACCTAAAGGAATGTTCAACATCTTTAGCCATAAGGGAAATGTAAATCAAAACAACTCTGAGATTCCACCTCACACCAGTCAGAATGGCTAAAAATCAAAAACTCCGGCGACAGCAGATGATGGCGAGGATGTGGAGAAAGAGGAACACTCCTCCATTGTTGGTGGGATTGCAGACTGGTACAACCATTCTGGAAATCAGTCTGGAGGTTCCTCAGAAAATTGGACATTACACTACCTGAGGACCCAGCTATATCTCTCTTAGGCTATACCCAAAAGATACTCCAACATATAACAAAGACACATGCTCATAGAAGTCTTATTTATAATACCCAGAAGCTGGAAAGAACCCAGATGCCCGTCAACAAAGGAATGGATACAGACAATGTGGTACATCTACACAATGGAATACTACTCAGCTATCAAAAACAACGACTTTATGAAATTCATAGGCAAATGGATGGAACTGGAAAATATCATCCTGAGTGAGGTAACCCAATCACAGAAAAACATAAATGGAATGCACTCATTGATAAGTGAATATTAGCCCTTATGCTTGAATTACCCTAGATGCACAGAACACATGAAACTCAAGAAGGATGACCAAAATGCAGCTGCTTCCCTCCTCCTTTAAAGGGGGAACAAAAATAGCCTCAGGAGAGAATAGGGAGGTAAAGTTTAGAACAGAGGCTGAAGAAACGCCCATTCAGAGCCTGCCCCACATGTGACCCATACATATACAGCCACCAAACTAGATAAGACGGATGAAGCAAAGAAGTGCAGGCTGACAGGAACCAGATGTAGATCTCTCCTGAGAGACACAGCCAGAATACAGCAAATACATAGGTGAATGCCAGCAGCAAACCACTGAACTGAGAACAGGAACCCCGTTGAAGGAATCAGAGAAATGACTGAAAGAGCTGAAGGTGCTTGAGACTCCATATGAACAACAATGCCAAGCAACCAGAGCTTCCAGGGTTTAAGCCACTACCTAAAGACTATACATGGACTGACCCTGACTATACATGGCTCCAACCTCATAGGTAGCAATGAATACCCTAGTAAGGGCACCAATGGAAAGGGAAGCCCTTGGTCCTGCCAAGACTGAACCCCCAGTGAACGTGATTGTTGGGGGGAGGGCTAATGGGGAGTGGAATGGAGAGGGGAACACCCATATAGAAGGGGAGGGGAAGGGGCTAGGGGTATGTTGGCTTGGAAACCGGGAAAGGGAATAACATTTGAAATGTAAATAAGAAATACCCAATTTAATAAAGATGGAAAAAAGCAGATTTTAAACAAAAACATCATGGTATATTATTACATACATATTCTGATCATACATATACTATATACATTTTCTAATCATACATATACTATATATATAAAAAAGTATTTAATGAGATAAAGTATGCAAAAGTAAAAGTTAAAACAGCATTCACCATACTTATTTGCACTGTCCAGGTTTGGTCAAGGCAGTCTGCTTTGCATAGTTCACAAAAATAGATTTGCAAAAGAAGAAACTGTATAAAATAACTGACTTGAAAGTCTTTCCTCATGAGTACTTTTTAAAAGACCTTGTGGCTCTGTTTGCTAAAATAAAAATCATTATGCCAGCCTCTTAAAAAAAAAAAAGAAAGAAAGAAATTGGAAAAGAAGTCAAAATAACAATTTGCTGATGATATGAGCGTATACTTAAGTGACCCCAAAAATTCCACCAGAGAACTCCTACAGCTGATAAACAACTTCAGCAAAGTGGCTGGATATAAAATTAATTGAAATCGGTAGCCTTCCTCTACTCAAACAATAAACAGACTGAGAAAGAAATTAGGGAAACGACACCCTTCATAATAGTCACAAATAATATATAATACCATGGTGTGACTTTAGCCAAGCAAGTGAAAGATTTGTATGACAAGAACTTCAAGTCTCTGAAGAAAGAAATTGAAGATCTCAGAAGAGGGAAAGATCTCCCAAGCTCATGGATTGACAGGATTAATATAGTAAAAATGACCATTTTGCCAAAAGCAACCTACAGATTCAATGTAATCCCCATCAGAATTCCAACTCAATGCTCTTCAAAGTTAGAAAGAGCAATTTGCAAATTCATTTGGAATAACAAAAAACCCAGGATAACCAAAACTATCCCAAACAATAAAAAAAAACTTCTGGGGCAATCACCATCCCTAACCTCAAGCTGCATTACAGAGCAATAGTGGAAAAAAAGAATTGTATGGTATTGGCACAGAGACAGGCAGGTAGATCAATGGAATAGAATTGAAGACCCAGAAATGAACCCACACACCTATGGTCACTTGATCTTTGACAAAGGAGCTAAAACCATCCAGTGGAAAAAAGACAGCATTTTCAACAAATGGTGCTGGTTCAACTGAAGGTCAGCATGTAGAAGAATGCAAATTGACCCATTCTTATCATGTTGTACAAAGCTCAAGTCCAAGTGGATCAAGGGCCTTCACATACAACCAGATACAGTGATACTAATAGAAGCAAAAGTGGGGAAGAGCCTTGAACATATGGGCACTGGGGAAATTTTCCTGAACAGAACACCAACAGCTAATACTCTAAGATTGACAATGGGACCTCATAAAACTGCAAAGTGTCTGTAAAGCAAAGGACACTGTCATTAGGACAAAATGGCAACCAACAGATTGGGAAAAGATCTTTACCAATCCAACATCCTATAGAGAATTAATAATTAATATATAGAAGGAACTCAAGAAGTTAGACGCCAGAGAACCTAATAACCCTATTAAAATATGGAGTAGAGAGCTAAACAAAGAATTTTCAACTGAGGAATATCAAATGACTGAAAAGTACCTAAAGAAATGTTCAACATCCTTAGTCATCAGGCAAATGCAAGACAAAACAACCCTGGGATTCCTCACACCAGTCAGAATGGCTAAGATCAAAAACTCAAGTGACAAGAGGTTCTGGCAAGGATGTGGAGAAAGAGGAACATTCCTCCATTGTTGGTGAGATTGCATACTGGTACAACCACTCTGGAAATCTGGTGGTCTGGTGGTTCCTTAGAAAATTGGACACAGTATTACATGAGGACCCAGGTATACCTCTCCTGGGCACCCTCAATGCTATTATATTACTGTTAATTATCAACTTGACAGAATCTAGAATCCCCAGGAAGATGGGCCTCTGGGCATGTGGGCTGGGTTTTGGTGTTGGTTGTTTGGCCAAAGTCATTGTATGTTACCACATCAATAAAGAGTATGCCTGTGGCAGATTATCTGAATTCTGTTATGATGGAAACACACATCCAGGATGGTTTAGATAATCTTGAACTGTAAGAAACTGGTACTCCCTGCTTCCTGGTTATGAACAAAGCAGCACCAGCAGCTTCCAGATCCTGCTTTCTTGAATTCCTTGCCATATGCCCTTGAACTGTAAGCCAGAGTGTGAGGAGTGTTTTTTTTTTCAACACCTGAGAAGGATTCCTATTTTTGGACTTTCTGTTTCCCCTATGTATCCATTAGCCGGCCACGTCAGAGTGTGAAGTCTAGTTCCTTCCAATAGGGTGAGATACAGTCACCACCCATGCCAGAGATAAAAGACAGAAGCCTTCCTGTCCTAGTGGCTTTGCTAGCCTAGCTTGGGTTCGGCCATGTTTGCAAAAAAGAAATTGCCTTGCCAAGTACCTTTAATTTTGCTCATGCATTCCTCTTTGTGATATTGAGATTACTCTGTCCCCAGCAAGAATAAACACCCCTTAAGTTGGGTTTGTAAGATGATTTTATCACACAGATGGGAAACTGTTATCAAGAAGGGAGGCTATGTCTGTGATAAGGCCTTTAGACCTGGTTTGAGGAGGAATGTGGAAGAGTTTGGAACTCTGGGTAAAAAAAGCTCTTGATTATTGTAAGCAGCTTATTGGGACACTAGGGGAAGAAGCTCGGAAGACAAGAATCCTGAGAAAAATACAAGATAATGGAGGTCTGCCTATTGGTGTCCCAGAAGAAAATGAAGACTCACTCAGAGAGTCTAAAGGCAATGGCGTGTGAGCCAGTTTAAAGTTCAAGACAGGAGGATACAGAGCAGCTGCAACTGTTAGATTAGAGCCACGAAAGGAAACACTGCTGTGTGATACAGGGATGATAGGAAAGGTACCTGGAGAGCAAGACCCCTCCCTGCAAAGGCTCCAACTTGTAAAGACGTAGATTTATATAAAAGGAGAAGGACGGGACTGAGGACGAAGCTGGGAGGGCTCCCTGTTCCTCAAAAGCAGCTGCCTAGGAGAGTCTTTCCTCGGGGTCAGCACTCAGAAGCTAATGCAGCTGTGGTCTGAAGTGGCCAGTCTCCATCCAAAGCTGGAGAAGAACGTAGCCGTGTTAGCCACGTGGTACTGGTGTTAGAAACATGAAACACATGAAAGATGCCAGGCTGAGGGGTTCGTAGAGTATTTTTCAATGGTTTCAAAGAACAGCTAAAGCCAGGAATTGCGTGGCTGAGCTCGAATCCCTACAGGAGGATTTGCGAAAACACTATATGAAATTATTAAGGTAAAGCTCTAGTTGTCATAGAGACCCCGGGATCTTGGGGATGCTGCAACCACAGGCATCTACTAAGAAGAGCTGTGAGCCTGGAGCGGAGCTGGCTAAGAAGAAAGGCTGTGTGGTGGCTGCAGTAGCAGAGCCGGGAAAGCTGCTTTAACCAGGCTCCTGGTGTCTAGCTGATTTTAACACCAATTCCATCGCTGAGGGAAGAAAGGACAGGAATTTAAGGCAGGAACCTGATGACAGGAACTGAAGATTGGAGCAGAGGCCATCGAGGAGTATTGCTTATTGGATGACGATGATGATGAAGATGATGATGATGACGACGACATCTTTTACAATACATCCTGACTGTAGCTTCTCTCCCTTCACTCTTTCTAGGCCCTGCACATCCCCTCTCCCAAAGATCCACTCCTCCTCCATTGCTCTCCAGAAAAGAACAGGCCTCCCAGAGGTATCATCCAAAAATGGCATGGCAAGATGCAAAAGGACTAGACAAAAGCCTTCACATCAGCGGCCTCCTTTCTTATAAGGGGACCACATGACCGAGGTGGCTCTATTCTCAGTGATTGTAATTCAACAATTTGAAAACAATAAAGACCTTTTTCCTTAAGAGGCATGTGAGTGGCAGGTAAGCACAAGGAAGTGAAACAAAATCACAGTGAAGTCTTGATTCAGCACCTACCCGGATGGCAAGAAGGAGAGAGACACACAGTAGTGTGGCAAAGCTGTAAAGACATCACGCTCCTTGTATATCACCAGTAAGCGCATAAATTTCTGACTGCTTTGAAAATAATTTTGGCAGGTGCTCAGAAATTTAAACATAGAGTTACCAGATGGTCTACTAAATCAACTCTTAGGTATAGAACCAAGCATGCGGCCATAGAAATATGTGCACATAAATTATTCATAGATGAATTATTCATGACATTCAAAATGTGGAGGCAACAAAAACCCAAATGACCATCAACTCACAAATGAATGAATAACTTATGTAAGTATAATAAATTAAATTTTGTTATGAGAAGAAATGAAGCACTGATATATGTATTATATATGTGTATCTATGTTGTGTATATATATATACATGTGTGTGTGCTGTATATATATGTGCTGGTATATAATATATACAATATCATATATCTATGTATGTACACATATCAAACATGTATGTATAATATCACTATATGTACATACATATTTGATATAGAAATAGGACTTGAAAACATTAGGATAAGTAAAAGAAACTAGATACAAATGGTTGCATGTTATATAATTCTGTTTGTATAAAATATCTATAATAAACAGATTAGTAGAAAAATAGTATATCACTGGCTTCCAAAGTCTGGAGACCAAAAATGTGTATCTAACAATAAATAATGGGTTTCTTTTTATGGTTTTCACAAATAACAATGACAGTTGCATAACACCGTGACTACTTAATACACAAATTATATCATTTAAAAGGGTAAACTTCAGCCACCAAACCCAGACAATATTGCTGATTCCATGAAGTGCATGCTGACAGGAGCCTGATATAGCTGTCTCCTGAGAGGCTGTGCCAGAGCCTGACAAATACAGAGGCAGACACTCACAGCCAACCACTGAACTGAAAACAGGGTCCCCATTGGAGAAGTTAGAGAAAATTGAAGGAACTGAAAGGGATTTGCAACCCCATAAGGACAATACCAACCAACCAGAGCTCCCAGGGACTAAACCACTATCAAAGAGTACACCTGAGTAGATCCATAGCTCCAAATACATATGCAGCAGATCATGGTCTTGTTGGGCACCAATAGGAGGAGAAGTCTTTGGTCCTGTCAAGGTTGTACCACCCCCCCCCCCAGTGTAGGGGAATGTCAGGGCAGGGAAGCATGAAGGGGCGGGTGGTTGGGGAGGGGGAACACCCTCATAGAAGAAGGGAGAGGGGAATGGAATGGGGGGTTATGGACAGGAAACCAGGAAAAAGGATAACGTTTGAAATGTAAATAAATAAAAAATATCCACACAAAAAAATAAAAGGGTAAACTTGGTTGTTAATTTAAATAATGAATTCTTTCATCAAAGTAATACCTATCAAGACAAAGGTTACAAGAAATGGGATTATGGTTGGCAATGGTTGCATTAATAAGATGGCCATGAAATAAAGTCCCTGTCTTCAAAAATGCTGAAATATCAATAACTACATGAAGCTTGGGAGACAGATGATGCCCAAAACAGAATCACTGTTATCCCAAGAGTACCAGTTACATCTGGAACCATACTCCAGACGCTCTGAGACGTTTCTAAACTCTCAGAGGAGAACCATACTCATGCAACTCTGTTTTGGAGTCTCTTTGTTATAGAAGCTAATCCTACTCTGACATTAGGGTAAGTAGTTGGAGTACTGTGCTGTATAACGAAGATCTAACATATGTGCCTTTGTCTGTCATATAATGAGTGGAAAGGAAAAACACTATTAGAAACGAAATAAACAACACTTGTTTATCACCACCATCCCCACCAGAAACAAAAAACAAAACCAAAAGTCTTGACTGCAGTAACTCACTTACTGAGTCAACAGCTCCAGAGAAAAAAGTACTTAAATAAAACTGAATATTTCTGTGTGCTGCCCACTCTTTCCTATTTTTAGCATGCCTTTATAAAAATGAAAACTCAGGGGAAAAAATTGGTTGTTTTTCAACCGAAAATGGAAAGAAATAGAAAAAGCACAGAAAAGTATAGTTTTACATTTGTGTATTTGTTCATTCATTCAACAAATATGTTCCCCGCACTTGCACTGCATCAATGAATAAAAACACAATTTATATTCCATTTGGGAAGGCACACAACAAGCAATATGCATCATAATATGGTATCTTTGTTACGAATAGGCTATGGACATTCCACTGGGTGGTTCACTTCTGCCATCCTGGCATGGGGGAGGGGGCGGAAGGAAAAAAGTCAGGAGTTCAAAGTCAGCCTTTGCTATGGTGAGTTTGAGACCTGGGACACATGAAATCTTGACTCAAAAAAAAAATTGAACAAATAGAATGTTACAGGAAATGTGGGCTGTAGAATACTTGCCTAGCATGTATGAGGACTAGGACCTATCTTCAGTACTGACAGAAGAAATCCCAGAGTGTGGTAAGGACAAAGGAGGAAAACTGTAGCTGCTCCTATTCTCATGCTATTTAAGTTTCCCAGAAACCTGTTAGCGGTGTCCTGAATATAAGACTGAGGGACCCTGTCCCAAGTTAGTAAATAAAGTTACCAGCGGCCAATGGCTGGGCAGGGTAGACAGAGGCAGGACTTTTAGGATTCCTGGAAAGGAGGAGCAAGAAGAGGGATAGCTACCATGCTGGGGAAGGAAGAAAGACAAGAGGCATAAGAGGTACAGAGGACAGAGAAGTGGCTGCCATGTAGGTGCCAAGGAACACAGCCAAGAGGGCTCCAGGTCTGGGTCTAGGGAAGCAAAGACGAAATATAGATTTTAGTAAGCAATAACTTGGGAATATCAGAGGAGTTTATGGCATATAAAAATATAAAGCCTCTCTCTCTCTCTCTCTCTCTCTCTCTCTCTCTCTCTCTCTCTCCCTCTCCCTCTCCCTCTCTCTCTCTCTCTCTCTCTCTCTCTCTCTCTCTCTCTCTCTCTCTCTCTCTCTCTCTCTCTTTCTCCCCTCCCCCCCCCCCCCCCCCCCCGTGCGCAATGAGTTGGTAACACTAGAGCTCAGAGAAAAGAAAGGCTCCAGCAGGCAGGCTTCTTTCAGGAGAGGCACCCTTATAGAAAGAATGGAGGTAGCTGGTAAAAGACAGAAACAAATGACTGCGTGGGTTTGAGTGAGAAATGTCCTATATCAGCCCTGCCTGTGGTTCCCAGCTCATGGCACTGGTCCGAGAGAAATCTTCAGGAAGTACGTCAGTGGGGGCGGGGCAGGGGTGGGCTGCCAGGTCTCTGTGCCTGTGCGGGTTGCATATGCGATCTCTCCACTGCCATGTCCCCTCCCTTCCCTGTGTTATTACCATTTTGGATTCCTTTTTCTGAAACCAGAAGTTAAAATAAACCCTTCTTCCTTAAATAGTCTGTGGCCATGGTGTTTTATCACAACATGACTCCAAAGTCATTCAAAGAATAAGCATTTTTTTGTTTTGTTTTGTTTTGTTTTAAGATACAAAAGCAAAAGCAAAGCAAAGTAGAAACTAAATACTCATGCTGTTCATCACATACGACAGACAATTTTGCATCGAGCAGGTCAGAAGCCTGGCTTAAGTCCAGGCCGAAATAGAGTTTCTAGTACCTTCAGACACTGCGGAAAGCTGGACAATGTAGGGCTTGCTCTCTTTCCCCGGCTGTATTCTCTACTCTCCTTTCCATAGGCCTCACCGAGAAGAAACTCTTAGGGAGAGCTGATATAGAGATAGGGAGAGCCTCAGAGTCTAATGTATTTGAGAACAAGTGGGCCAACAGAACAGAAGATGGGGGGGGGGGGCGTGTTTTTACACTTGTTTCTGCGGTAGTAAAGATTGAGATAAAGGGCGTTACAAAGGCTAGGGCAAGTGTTCTGCCACTAAAACTACATCTGCAGACCCCAGTCACCTTTTAATGCTCCTGCCTCCCCACAATAGCCAACCAGGCAGACTGGTCTTGGTTGTTGTCCTGCGGGCCCTTCCTTTGAAGAATGAGAACAAGGTACAAAAAGAAGTTAGGTATATTCCTTTGAAACACACAGAAAAAAAAATAAAAATTTCACCATAATAGTGAAAATTATTAAGCAATACTAATAGAAAATAGTTAAATTTTAGAATAGAATAATTCTTCGGATGTCTTTAAAATGCCACTTTAAAGGGTATCACGAGAAATTAAGTCATTCTACTTTCCCGGGTCAGTCTTTGAGCCAATGAACCTCTCCCGGAGGTAGCAAAATTAGGGAAGCAGTCTAGATTTGGGGGATCGTACTTCAATCAGTCCTCTCGTGCATCACTCCGACTGTCAGCTGCGTGGCTTCGGAAGAGCCACTAAACAACTTTAAGGTTTGATTACTTTGAGAGAAGCTATGGTGCTAGATGATGCTTACACAGGGGACGGGGGAAATTATAGGGACTGTGTCACAGCACTAACAGAGCTCAGATTCTCCACATAGGATAACCCAAAGGAATGGGATACTGGCTTCCTAAAAAACTTGAGAAATAGCTCTCTGGACTGCCCAAAGCAAAGCGTGCGTGCGTGCGTGCGTGCGTGCGTGCGTGCGTGCGTGCGTGCGTGCGTGCGTGCGTGCCAGACTTTGTTTTATGTTTGGCCACCTTCGTTTTGCTTCCTCCCGGAGACATCTGATAATTTGTTGACCCCGAGCACAATACTC
Source organism: Rattus norvegicus (assembly GCF_021556685.1). Taxonomy (NCBI): domain Eukaryota; kingdom Metazoa; phylum Chordata; class Mammalia; order Rodentia; family Muridae; genus Rattus; species Rattus norvegicus. The sequence goes on from NC_141553.1 coordinate 33,631,807, forward strand.
CTGAGGAGGAGGCGTCTGTGAGAATTGTACAGAAGGATGCAAAGAAATATCTCAGGAAAAGAGTTACCCCTGTGATGTCCTCAGCACCAGCTCAAAGCTTTCCGGTTGCCAGTAGATCAAATAAATAAAGCCTGTGGTAAAAATAACACTTCTGTGGAGGATTGCTTGTAGAGGACAACCCGTTAGGAGGCTGCACTTCTCCAGGATTTTATGGTCTGATATTTCCATCCATGGCATTTCAGTTGCACGTAGTCAATTACATTTTTTCCCCCTAACACCACAGTACTGGCTCACAGCTCCTGCTAATTATAGGAGATGCTGTGGAGAATCATGATAAGGGGATTGAAACTGCTTTGATTAAAATGACATTCAGAGAATTGACATTTAAATGGCTAATTTGGCTCTTCTCCCATGCTTTAAGTTGATCCATCGTTTTGTGGTGTTTATGAAAGAAAGTTTGAAGAACTCACAGGCCGCAGCTGTCTATGGAGTCAGAAAATCCTATTGCTACTTAAGTGGACTGAACGTAATACTGGATGAGTGAATTTCCTCCCAGCGTCCTCAGACATTCCGCAGTAACGTTTCTCCTCAGTAACGTTTGCATAGAGTGGGATGGCAGAGCAGCATTAATAGCAGTGGTTCTCATGCTTCCTACTGCTGTGAACCTTTGTTATGGATCCTTACGTCGTGGTGTCCCCGAGCCATAAAATGATTTTATTGTGACTTCATAACTGTGATGCTGCTGCTGTTATGAACTGTAATGCAAATATCTGTGATTTTTGGTGATCTTAGGCAACCCCTGTGAAAGAGTCCTTTGATCCCCATAAAGGGGTTGCCATCCATAGGTTGAGAACCACTGATTTAGAGTCCAATAAAAGTTCTTGTTTCGATCTCAAATCAGCTGGTTCTTTGATCTTGCAGACTAGAAAGAAACCCATTTTCTTCTGTGTAATTTGGGGGTAATGCTAAAAATTTTCCGGGGTCTAACAAAAATGTTAGAAAATTTTCACGTGGGACGTTGAGCCATCATCAGTGGTCTCCAACAGAGGTCAATAAATGGTTGTTATTATTTACGTAAGTAGGTATCACGATTCTTTTAACTCTTATTTTAGAGATCTTGTCATGGAGAAGGTGATATGAGATCTTTGTCAAATTGCACACCTGCTGGAAAGAAATACTTGTATCTATGTGGAACAGGAAGCAAAAGAAGGTGGGATAACCATTTCACAGTATCCGGCCATTTTTGTACATTTTGCTGGGTGCCACTGGGTGCTAGGAGATGGGCTAGAAGAGGGAGGGGACAAGTGATCTCATTCAACATTAGCAATAGCATTTTTTTATTCTTTTTAAATCAAGAAATAATTCACCCACCCAAAACATGTTTAGATTGTATACTTCAGGGAGATGAAGAAATGGCTCAGTGGTTAAGAGCACTAGCTGATCCTCCTGAGGACCCCGGTTCAATTCCCAAAACCAACATGGCAGCTGACCACTGTCTGTAGCTCCAGTTCCAGAGGATCTGACACCTTCACAGAGACATAAACGCAGGCAAATCATTAATGCACAGTGAATGAGGATAAATACATTCAAAACGTGTATAATTCAGCAATTTTTAGTGTACCTGTAAGACTGTACGGCAGCCATTACTAATTCTAGTACATTTCTCATCACAAGGATAAAGTCTAAATCCGTTAGCAGTCACGCTCTGTCTTCCCCCTATCCAGTTCTTGCAAACCACAGTCTTCTAACTATGCTACAATCATATAGCACAGAGAGGCAATTTATAAATAATAGGAATGTATCACCAGATGAAGATGCCAGGTACCTTGTGGAACCCTTTTAGTCGAGCATTCATACAATAAACAGGAGAGAAGTGGGCCCTTCACTAAGCTCTCCCTCCTTAATCACTGCTCGAAGGACTCAGCTCTTTTGGAACAGTTCACCAAAGATTGTGTTTCTTTTTTAAGGAGACACATTGAAACCATAGAAACCACTGATCTACAGTCTATCTCTATAGACTGGTCTGGTTTTGATTTTTTATTTATAAATCACACTGTCTGCAGCCTTTTGTATCTAGATTTTCCATTCAGTTTGCTTTCCAAAGTTCATCTGAGTTAGAGAATGTTCAGTATTGATTCCACTTTATAATGAAGTAATGTTCAATTTTATAGATAGACCACATTATGTATTTTCCCTTTACTGTATAATAACAGTTTACAGTTGGGGGTATACTTCTATGTGTTTTACATTTTTTGTCCTACTAACATTTTAATGTCTCAATATTTTAGAGGCTATTAACACATGTATTATTTTGACACTAACATTTTATTTTATTCACTATTGACATGAGGGCAGCCGGGGAGTACTGGTGTATGCTATGGCCCATTTGTGGAGGTCAAAAGAGAAAGTCAGATTCTCTCCTTCTACTGTGAGGTCCAAGAATAGAATTAGATTCTTTATGTTTCAATTTTTAAACCATCTAAAATTAAATGCGTATATGAAATGGTAAGAGGTTCCAATTTTATTTTTCTTCCAGATATTATTCTATTTATGTATTTCATATGGAGAGAATCAATAGTCAATAAATATTTAATGGTATTTGACTCATTAGTGATGGATGGAATATAAATCAAGAACACAATGTGACAGCATACTTATTTCTTTCAAGTGGCAAACATATTTGAAAGCTTAATAATATTCAGTGTTCAGGAGTCCATCTTGGGTTATTCCCTGTGCTGGCTAATTTTATGTCAACCTAACATAAATGAAAGTCATTTTTGAAAGAGGGAGCCTCAATTGAGAAAATGCCCCCACTAGACTGGCCTCTGGGCAAGCCTGTGGTACCTTTTTAAAATTACTGATTGATGTGGGAGGGCCAAGCTCTTGGTGGGTAGTGCCACCACTGGGAAGGTTGTTCTGGGTACAGTAAGAAAGCAGGCTGAGTAAGCATGAGAAGTAAGCCAGTGAGCAGAGTTCCTCCGTGGCCTCTGTGTTCCTACCTTCAGGTTAGGAGTATGTCCCCTGACTCTCCTCAGTGATGGAGTATGGAGTTGAGAATTGTAACCTAAAATGAATCCTTTTCTCCTCAACTTGCTTTTGGTTGTGGTATTTTATCACAGCAATAGAAACCCTGACCAAGACAGCTCTCTACACCGTCCTTCATATCTTATCCATAAACGTCCTCAATTCTTCTCAGACATCACTATAGACCTTGAATTTAAAGAGACTCTGCTCCACCCTCAAGTGTAAGCCCAGGACTCTTCTGCCATGTGGTCTCCCTTCTTCTTTGGCTCTGTCCTGCCAACAGCTTTTTTATTCCCAGAGACCACCAAGTCCAACTTGAGCTGATTAGAGTGTAAAGCTCCCTCCTTCCGTTGGCCATGGCACCACAGTCTCACTGTGCTTCCAGAACTGAAATCCGTAGACTCCAGGAGATTCTGCTTCGACATTTCACCACTCAGAGCTGAAAAGGAAAAGAATAGCTTCCAGCCAGAAACCCTTCTGAACGAGGATCCAAGGAGTTGAATACTGGTGGACATCTGATCTCTAAAGAGTCTAAATTGAAGGTCTTCATCTGATCCATCCCCTTAGAAACCAGAGAACCCAAGGAAGAGGAGGAGGAAAGACTGTGAACCAACTTTTTTTTTTTCTGTCTTATATAAAGTCACTAGGCTCTCTGTATAATGTCACGACCATCTCTCAAGCAACATCAATACACTTCACATTACGGGATACTAAACCCGTTCAATGTAGATGAATATTGGTCAAATACTATACAACATAAAACTACTCACTGAAAACCAACGGGAAGTCTTTCTGTTCTTTGTGGCTTGATTCTGTTGCACATAGAACAAATGTTACAGATATCTAAACTGACGTGATCGTTCTTTCAAGTTTCTTGCTACAGACATTCTTAGTTATGGCCAGGGAACAACTCTACACTTGCTAGTTTACCCAGGAACATGTCTGGCACAACTTGCAAGCTGTATAGATGTAGAAATGAAGGTTAGAGCTAAAAATTTTCTGCCAGACAGTGAGAGCCCATCCTCCTCTTAGCTTCCTGACATGCTCTCGGTTCTAACACATATTAATTAAAAATAACTTACTTGGCAATGCAAGTTCTTCTCTCTTTGACAACTTTTCTCACTTTAATCTGAGCACTTTCAACCTATCCATGTGGGCTGCAAGAATTTGCAGAAGGTAGTTCAAGATAAAATAAGGTCTCTCTGGCCTCTTTTGCACCTCTTCCTTGGAAAAAGAGCGGGAATTGCTCCCTCACAAGTTTTTGAGTTTCTTCCTCTCCTCAAATTGTGATCCCATCACGTGAAGCATTGATTCTTATTTTATCATGATACCCATGTGGAATTCTTGTTCTAAATCAAACAAATAGGAAAAAAACCCAGAAAGTGATAATGACTTTATATTTTTGTTTTTCTAAAGCCATATTTTATTCATTTAATGGAATACAGTTTTTGTTTGGTTTATGCTCTCTGAATCTATGCTCTATTGATTTTTTAAAAGCTTATCTAAAAGAAAATGTAAGAAACAAATGCTTCTCATCTTTCAGTGAGGCTAACCCTACTGGTACCCTGCCTACCCCCAAAGAGTTCTGAGTTAAGAAATTGACTCGTGCTTCAAATTTAAAAATAGAGAAGGGGAAACATTTGGTTCTATAAAAGAATTGAACTTGAATAATCCAAACTCCCTAAATCCAGAGGAGTAAAAGTGGACACTTCTTAAAGGAGGAAGTGACTAAAGGGGTAAGAATTTGAACTGGGAGAAGCTAATTCAAACCATGGTTCAGAACCATTATTTAAAAGCATATAACAGAAATCCACAATTACATGAATCACACAAAACCTAATGTCATACCCACTTGACCCTCACCAATCTCTTGACTATTTCACTGTCATTGTCTTCTTGTGCTTTTTAAGATATGTATATGTTGTATCTGTGTGGCAGGACTGCCATGCAGTGATGTATGCTTTACCCCACATCTCTTCCTGGGCTTATGTGCACTGATGTGAATTTAGCAAAATCGAGAGTGGCCAGCTTAGAATATTCACAGCATGAAATCCAGCCGATAACACAAATCAGGGCACGTTCTCCAGTCTTCTTGTCTTTCCCAACATTTATCTGAGCACAATAGAATAAAAATCTTAATATTTCAAGTGTAAGTAAATTGTAAGGACCTATGCTAAAATGGATAATTATTTCTAAGACTCTGAACCCAAGGGAACCAAGCAAGAGAAATACCCTTTCTTGCTTTATAATCAACTAAACAAAAGGTTAAGCCAGTGACTATTTACAAAGGTGTCCAACCACTGAAACAGTGCTTTGAGAGTTTTAAAAATAGTTTTCTAATATATTTTACATGTACCCACACAACATTAAGTGAGCATGCATTTGTCAGTGGAAGATCCCTATTAGGCAAATAGTTGTCTCCTTTTTCAAAGTTGTATGGTTCTAAAGGAACAGTATTAGAATGTCTCCAGACTTTGTTTCCGTCCCTCCATTCATTCCTCCTTGTTGGAATAAAATATGATACTGTTTGGGAAGACAGAATCATCTGACATTGATTAACCAGGCTGACTGGAGGACTGAGAGGACAGTGGGATGCCACTCTCTCATGTAGCTGGCCCTTGGGGACAGAACAGCCATGCCACCCTTGGTTATGCCCTCCAAAACACATCTCTCTCTTCAGGTGGGGGATACGCCTAAACTGAGTGGAAGGGAGGAATCAAAGACATCATTTCAAATATGCGTGAACTCAAGCACCTGATACTCTTTAGTAGGGAGTTCTAAGCCAACAAGGCTAAAACCCTCCAGTGAGGGGAACTGCATTTTCTTTTGCTGAGTTCAATTTATTCAGAGCAGATAGTTAGGGCGAGCAGCATCCTAGACTCTGCAGCTTTTGGGTTTGGAAAAGCTATACCTAGTCAGTGGAGGCAGCATTTGGTTGCTCAAGAACTAGCTGAGAGCCCAATATCTCAATGGCCTTTGGGTGTTAGGATTTAATTAGCATGTTAGGGTTAATTTTAGTTATGGCTTTGCCTGATAATTTAAGATACAGATCAATTTCTGCTCAGAATGAAAATGGCTCTTTTGGGAATCAAGATAGGTTTTTATAGAAGCTGAACTGGCATTTAGAAGAAATGCACTCTTACAAGAGATCCACTTCTAGATCCAATGGAGGGTCTTTCTGGAAACTTAAATGAGAATGGTAACTTTATTTCTTTAGAGAGGGACTTGGGAAGGCAAGACTCCAACATTATCTTGGTAAGATCTAAAGATACATGGAGGTGAAAAGAACGATTCATGATTCTTGGTTATATATTTTTTAATTTCTTGCCCCAAATCCGGCAGTTGTCAGTAGTGACTACAGGTATAAAGCTGATGAATTCTCATGACAAAGAGTAAAGATGAGACAGACTAAAATGACTTGGCCTTACAAGTCTAGAATTCTCTCCGCTTTGTGACTTTAGCTGGTTCTAATTAATTACCTGTGTCCTGAGTATGATTTTCAACTTCCTGTTTAAAACACTGCACTCAGGAAAGGTGTACCTTATTTTTTTAAAAAGGCAAAATTTTTTTCATAGTCCAAGATCTATATTAATTGAGTTGCGGTAAAAGAAAAATCCCAGGGGGGCAATCGCATCAGGAATAGGGCATTTTGAAAACTTACATGGGACCATTCTATCTCTAGGCAGTTCCTACTCTAGGAGGACTGAGAATAAAGCTTGAATCTTTGCTCTGCCAGAGTGAAAAATGGGAAGAAAATGGCGATTTCCTCCAGTGAAAAGTTGCATTGGCCGAAGCACGGCTAGCAAGATGGCAGGGCAGGGAAAAGGAAAAGTCCCTGCACCCCTGTCTACAGCTGACAGTCCTTTCCATGTGCTTGTAAAGATAAAACCAGGAAAGGTGTAGGCTATGAGGAGCACGGTTAAAAATGCCCTTTAGACACATAAAAAATAGCTTAGTCAGAAACTCCACTAGACTCAAGGTTATACCTGATAGCCAGACCCCAGTGTCATCCCTTGCTAAAGATAATCAGACACACCTCTGGGACTCCATCAAGTCCACTGGATAGTATATAAGTAGAAACCAAGAAACTCTGTTCTGTGTATTTTGAGTCTGCTGGATAGATGACAGCTGGAGACTCTCTGGAGACTTCTGTGAGAAGCTGGACCTGACTCTTAGCTAAGATGTCACACAGGCGAGCTGCCAAGGGGCAAATAGGCTTAGGGCCATAGTTAGGAACATAGAGCATGAACTCTGTGTGATGACCCTCAATGTAATAAATAAACCATTTGTTATACCAGCCAAGCATACCTATCTAAATTAAAGCTTCCTTACTAAATTAAAATCACAAGAACACTGATAGTCTGAATATTGACAGAGATTGAACCACAGACCTCCTGTCCCCAGTCTTTCCGTGTTGCTACTTTCAATCTCTTGACAATCCAGAGAAACCATTAACAGAACCACCACCAAGCTGGCCTCTTGGCCTTCCCTCCTTCTAGTTACAATGAATAACTGGGTGCTCAAATGACTTTCTACCATTGTTCTCTCAGATCATTCTGAAGTACTACAGACATTGTCCTGCCAGACCTTTTCATTAGTTTGGTCAAGACTGAAGGTTGAGAAAAATAAGTGGGCACCATGCAAGTTCGAATTCATCATGAAATAGGGGTAGGTACCATGGATGTTCGAATTCATCATGAAATAAGGGTAGGTACCATGGATGGTCGAATTCATCATGAAATAAGGGTAGGTACCATAGAAGTTCGAATTCATCATGAAATAGGGGTAGGTACCATGGAAGTTCGAATTCATCATGAAAACTGATTGACTTTTCTGCACTTCCTTGAGCAGGTGTAAGGGTTTCATATGATGATGAAATACTGCTTTTTCCTGATAAACTTTATGATTTCCTGGGTCAAAAAGCATCTAATTTATGAGTAGAAATCTAGGTCTCACAACAATTTGCTGGTCTACATTCGGCCCGAGTCACAGGCATTCGGCATCTGCTAGTGCTCAGAGATAAGCCAATACTGCTTCTCAAGAGAAAACACCTTCCCCTCAGCTCCAGATTGTGATGGTCTTACCTACAAGTCTACAACTTAAAAGTGTCCATAAAAACATGAGATCTGCTGGGTTGTGCAATACTCTTGCATTTTGTGGTATTTATTCCTAACCATCTGTCACATGAATGCCTTTCTAGAATTTTTAGAGCAGTTAGTAGGATCTGCTCACTAAATTCTCTGAGAATACCATCAGTGTAATAGATGATCCCGATAGCCTCCAGAGGGAAGAGAGGATTGAGATCCCTACAGCGAGGATCTGACACAGGTCTGGGGAATTGATATGGACCAACAGCAATACAGTGATAAATGACTTATGGCTTGATATGTGATATTTGGCTTTTACAATGGTTAAAAATAAGCAGTATGTGCTCAATAAAAGCCTTTTAAAACTTGAATTTAGTTCTTTTTCTGGATTAACAGTGTATGTTAGTCTCTTAAGGCATTCTCAAATTGCCAGGATTCTCCCTTGGTCACATCAGCATGAGAGGAGATCACTAACATACAGTTTGTTCTGAGTTGCTATGCTGTGATGGTCTATAGGATTTGGAATATATATGCATTTGGATTTACTATAGTTTAGGTGTTTTAAGATGGACCCCAATCATAAGCAGAAAAGCTTCTGTACATTGTTAGCCCTTCCAGTTAAATGCAACCTGCTTTGACAGTTTTACTAATAGGCATTCTTCAGATCAATGTCTGCCTTCCAGAGATTTAGGACATGTGTTGATTTGTTCCAGAATTGAAGCAACATCTGGAACAGTCAACAGTAGCCATCATTTGCATCAACATCTGATTAAGTTTACAATAATCAGCCATCATTTGCCAAGATCCATCTGTCTCATTCAAAAGCCAGAAAACAAGTATCTTAGTTGGTAGGAATCATTGTGTGAATTTTCTAACCCCTAGATGTTGTCAGTGATCTCACTCTCCTTCTGTAGCCACAGGGTTACTGCTGCTTTAACTAACTAATTTTGGAGGGAGAGGTTTTATAGAGATTTTATTTATTTTTGTCATATTATATGAATATTTTGCCTACATGTATCTTAACATGTACATACAATGACTGCAAAAGCCAGAAAAAGACATCTAATACCCTGAAACTGGAGTTATAGATGACTGTTAGTCCCACTATGCCCACTATGTAGGTCTTGGGAACCAAACCAGTATCCTTTGTCAGAGCATTAAGTGCTCTTAACTGCTAAGCAATCTGTCTATCTTTTGCTGTATTTTGTGTATGAAGTACTTGTAATCAAGACCTGGTTCCCAACTAGAGGGGCTATTCTTGGGTGATAAGCACAATGAGGATAGAGAAGGATTTCAAAGAGGAGTAGAGCACAGGTGAATTAATGGACTGCTTCACCTGCAAAACATGATTGCAACAGGGTTACAGATAAGCTTGCTCAGCCTTCCTGTGTCATCCTAGAAAGGAGTATCTATCTGTAGGGACAGCCTGCCTTAATTTGGGTGGGCAACTTTGGGAAGAAGAGACTGTGCAGGAAACATGGGCCATGTGCTACATTCCTAAGGCTTCTTACCCCGCCCACTGTAAAAGGGGGACAGCCATCTTTTTTCTCTGGCAGACCACTCAACTTCCTTCAGGAAGTCTACCTCTGAGATAGATTATTCTTCATAAGACTCTCCAGGAATGTATGATGGCAATCACAAGATCAAGTTAAAGATGTCTTTCTTCTAAGTGACCAGAGGACCCCCCTCTTTATCCAGAACTACTCATTTCTGACAATGACTCTGATGAGCAAAAAACAACTAAGAAAGGATCTAAACCTCTACCCCTTCTCACACCATTTCCAATATCACTAAAGCAAGATTCGTACATGCTAACAACCTTCCTTGGCCATCTTAGAAAGGGATATCTGTTGGGTCAGGCTTCTGTTTCTTTATTTGCCTTCAGTTCCTTTAAGATGCCTCAGTAATTTAACAGATATAAATGGGGCTGGGACAACAATGTACCAATAAGAGTTAAATGGGGTAGAATGTATTTGGTAGAGGGGAAGAATACAGGAATCAATAACTAACACTAATGACCTTTGGAAAAGCCATATGGAAACCTATTTCTATAGAAGCTTCCTCAAATACATACAAACATATATGCATGTGTTATTTTTAATTTGCATATGTATGCATATATGACCCTCTCAAACTTGACAAGTTATTGCCATTGCTCTCAGAATTTGATGGAAGACCCTGTTTCTGAAGATATCACATATTTGAAACATATGGACCTGCACCCAGAGCTGAAACTGTACCCAAATCCCATTGGGAGGGAGAAGTTTGGACAATTCTGAGAGCTCAGGGACACGACCACTTCTGCTCAAATTCCTGGCCCAAGAGGAACCTGCCTAGCGGCCTCTGGATACTGGAACCTAGGAAAAGAAAAGCTCAAAGCAGACACAAAAATAGTGGGAAATTTCAACACCCTACAGATCGTGGAAACAGAAACTAAACAGATATAGAGAAACTAACAGAAGTTATGGACCAAATGGATTTAACAGGTATTTATAGAACATTTCATCCTAAAACAAAAGAATATACCTTCTTCTCAGCACCTCATGGTACCTTCTCCAAAATTGACCATAAAATCAGTCACAAAACAAGGGTCAACAGAAGCAAGAAGATTGAAATAATCCCAGGCATCATATCAGATCACGATGGACTAAGGCTAGTCATCAATAACAACAAAAATGACAGAAAGCCCACATACATATGGAAGTTGAACAATGTTCTAGTCAATGATAACTTGGTCAGTGAAGAAATAAAGAAAATATTAAAGACGTTTTAGAATTTAATGAAAATGAAGGCACAACGTACCCAAACTTGTGGGACACAATGAAAGCAGTGCTAAGAGAAAAACTCAAAGCTCTGAGTGCCTCCAAAAAGAAACTGGAGAGAGCATACATTAGCCACTTGACAGCACACCTAAAATCTCTAGAACAAAAAGAAGCAAATACACCCAAGAGGAGTAGATGGCAGGAAATAATCAAACTCAGGGCTGAAATCAACCAAGTAGAAACAAAAAGAACTATACAAAGAATCAACAAAACCAAGAGCTGGTTCTTTGAGAAAATCAACAAGATAGATAAACCCTTAGCCAGACTAACCAGAGGTCACAGAGAGTGTATCCAAATTAACAAAATCAGAAATGAAATGGGAGACATAACAACAGAAACTGAGGAAATTCAAAAAATCATCAGATCCTACTACAAAAGCCTATATTCAACAAAACTGGAAAACCTGGATGAAAAGGGTTATTTTCTAGACAGATACCAGGTACCAATGTTAAACAGGATCAGATAAACCATATAAACAGTCACATAACTTCTAAAGAAATAGAAGCAGGTATTAAAAGTTTCCCAACCATAAAGAGCCCAAGACCAAATAGATGGGTTTAGTGCAGAATTCTATTAGACTTTTGTAGAAGACCTAATGCCAATATTGTCAAAACTATTCCACAAAATATAAACAGAAGGAATACTACCCAATTCCTTCTATGAAACCACAATTATCCTTATACCCAAACACATAAAGACCCAACAAAGAAAGACAATTTAGACCAATTTCTCTTATGAATATCGATGCAAAAATACTCTATAAAATCCTTGCAAACAGAATCTAAGAACACATCAAAACGATTCATCATGGTCAAGTAGGTTTCGTCCCAGGGATACAGGGATGTTTCAATACACAGAAATCCATCAACATAATCCACTAACTCGAACTCGAAGAAAAAAAACCACATGATCCTTTCATTAGATGCTGAGAAATCATTTGACAAAATTCAACACCTCTTCATGTTAAAAGTCTTGGAAAGATCAGGAATTCAAGGCCCATACCTAAACATAGTAAAAGCAATATACGGTGAACCAGTAGCCAACATCAAACTAAATGGAGAGAAACTTGAAGTAATGCCACGGAAATCAGAAAATAGACAAGGCTGTTCACTCTCTCCCTACCTATTCAATAACTTACTCGAAGTCCTAGCAGAACAATTAAACAACAAAAGGAGATCAAAGCGATACAAATTGGAAAGGAAGAAGTCAAATTATCACTATTTGCAGATGATATGATAGTATACTGAAGTGACCCCAAAAGTTCCACCAGAGAACTACTAAGCCTGATAAACAACTTCAGCAAAGTGGCTGGATAGAGAATTAACTCAAACAAATCAGTAAGTCTAATCAAAGGATAAACAGGCTGAGAAAGAAATTAGGGAAACAAAACCCTTCACAATAGTCACAAATAATACAAAATAACTTGATGCGACTCTAACCAAGCAAGTGAAAGATCTGTATCACAAGAACTTCAAGTCTCTGGAGAAGGAAATTGAAGATCTCAGAAGGTGGAAAGACCTCCCATGCTCATTAGATTAATATAGTAAAAATGGCCATCCTGCCGAAAGCAATCTACAGATTCAAAATTACAACTCAATTCTTCATAGAGTTAAAAAGAGCAATTTTCAAAATCATTTGGGATAACAGAAAACTCGGGTTAGGGAAAACTATCCTCAACAACAAAAGAACTTCTGGGGGCATCACCATCCCTGACCTCAAGCTGTATTACAGAGCAATAGTGATAAAAACTGTATTGTATTGGTACAGAGACAGGCAGGTATATTAGTGGAATAGAATTGAAGACCCAGAAATGAACCCACACACCTATGGTCACTTGTTCTTTAACAAAGGAGCTAAAACTATCCAATGGAAAAAAGACAGCATTTTCAGCAAATGGTGCTGGTTCAACTGGAAATCATCATGTAGAAGAATGTAAATTGACCCATAAAACCAGATACACTCAAACTAATAGAAGAAAAGTGAGGAAGAGCCTTGAACACATGGGAACTGGGGGAAATTTCCTGAACAGAACACCAATGGCTTATGCTCTAAGATCAAGAATCAACAAATGGGACCTCATAAAACTACAAAGCTTCTGTAAGGCAAAGAACACTGTCCTTAGGACAAAATGGCAACCAACAGATTGGGAAAAGATCTTTACCAATCCTACATCCGATAGAGGGCTAATATCCAGTATGAGAAGTACCTAAAAAATGTTCATCATCCTTAGTCATCAGGGAAATGCAAATCAAAACAACCCTGAGATTCCACCTCACACCAGTCAGAATGGCTAAGATCAAAAACCCAAATGACAACAGATGCTGGCGAGGATGCGGAGAAAGAGGAACACTCCTCCGTTGTTGGTGGGATTGCAGACTGGTAAAACCATTCTGGAAATCAGTCTGGTGGTTCCTCAGAAAATTGGGCATTGTACTCTCTGAGGACCCAGCTATACCTCTCCTGGGCATATACCCAAAAGATGCTCCAACATACAACAAAGACACATGCTCCACTATGTTCATAGCAGCCTTATTTATAATAGCAAGAAGCTGGAAAGAACCCAGATGCCCTTCTACAGAGGAATGGATACAGAAAATGTGGTACATCTACACAATGGAATATTACTCAGCTATCAAAAACAATGACTTTATGAATGGAACTAGAAAATGTTATTTTGTGTGAGACAATCCAATCACAAAAGAACACACCCTTTTATAAGAAGGGGAGGTGTAAGGGATAGGGGGCTTCTGGACAGGAAACCTGGAAAGGGTTTATATTTGAAATGTAAATAAAGAAATATCCAATAAAAAAAGAACTAAAACCAGTTATCTTATTGTACCAACTCCTAAAAACAAGACTTTTCAAACAGGTATGCTTTGAACAGTTAAAAGAGACAATGACAGTTGCTTTCCAAAGCTAACTGTGTCTGTAGGAACTATTTGAATGGTATTGAAAAACATCCAATGAAATCCCCCCTCTCTTTTTTTTACTTTATACTTTCCTGTTTTACATTTCCTTTATATCATTTCAAGACAACAGAAACAAAACAATAACATGATTTATGATTTCCAGAGGAAAAAAAACAAAGCCATAAAATATGTTCTCTTGTGTCAATCTACAAATTCAAATTTAGTTGAAGAAACTAAAAGACTTAGAGACGCTCCCCTTCTACAGATGCAGAAACCAGTGGGGGCTCGGCTAAGGATAAAGCAGGCTCCGAAAATGAAATTTCTGGCCAGGAATGAAATCAGCCAGAGTATTGCCTAAAATAATTCTAACTAGTAATCTTGAGGTGACAATCACAATCCCACCTCTCCCTTTAGAAACAGAGCTTCCTGCTATTTTCTGAGCAACAGAGGCATTGCTGATCACAAACTAAGTTTTTCTTTTTTTGACAGGAGCCAGAATTTAAGACCAAAACCAGCCAGCTTGAAGCCAAGAAGAACGCAATATTGTCTGGTATAGCTAGAGATGCTCCATTCAATATTTCAGCATAATGATGCTATGTTTGTCTGAGAACAGATATAGAACGTGAGGTTGCCTAGGGAGCACCTATCTGTGATCTCATCTGCCTCTGACTAGATGGACTTGTGATTAATGGAGCACTCACGAGAGGCTGGCAGCCACCAGTGCAGTTCCATGAAGTCTAACAGCAGCGTCTAATAGCAGTGTCTAACAGTGAGGTCCAACTTCCTTAGCAGGATGTCTCATAATGACTTAGACCATGGCTCTCTTCCCCAGGTCAGTATGAACCTTGGGAGTGTGTTCTTATGTGAAACTTCACATGACTGGCCATACTCTGGAGCCAGTTAAGGAGGCAAAGTTAGCAGTAATCTGGGAAAGATGTTACGAGGGGGAGGGTCGTGTTAAGTTCCAGAAAGAAAATGATATATGTGGGATCAGAGATTCATTCAAGATCACCCCAAAATAACAGCACCTATTCTCTAGCATCAAATGAAATGAAGAATAAAATGAAAACCCTCTTCCCTTTGACATAAGCTTTCAGTAATAAAAACCGTGGCTCCTTTGGCAATTTCCAGGGCTTAAAGGAAAGCTTAAAGTGGCACGGAAATAGTAAAAACCTAAGCCATTAAGTATTCTTTCTAAAGGTTAAAAATGATACTTAATTTTAAGATTCAACCCTGAATGGATACTCAATCCTCTTAAAACATATCCTAAAGATTGTACACAGTGATTTGCATATCTGTGATCACATATCTGTGAAGAAGGTTCCAGGCCAGTTAAAGAAACACAGACCAGTCTTTAACCTAACCGTAAGAAGAGCAGACTAATGATCAAGGGGAAAATACTCGAGGTTTGGGATGAGAATTCAGGAAGCAGTATCTACTGAAATACAGCTGAGAGCAGTTTCTAGAGAAATGACCACAAGACCACAAAAGAAGTGTGCTACAAAAGGTTTATGTGTCCAGGCTTGATCCCAGTTGGTGAGCCCAATCATTAGAGGTGACCGGATTGTAAAGATATTATTCTCATCAGTGGGTTAACCACTGATAACTTTATACTGAATACACAATTAGACAATAGGATCTTGTTGGAGCGAGTGGGTCTTTGAAGGCATGCATTTAAAAGCTGTATCTTGCTCTGACCCCCCCCATCTCTCTGTGTGTGTCTCTGTCTCTGTGTCTCTTTCTCTACCCCCGCCCTCCTTCCCTCCCTCCCTTCCTCCTCTCTGCTTCTGAGCTGCTGTGAGTTGAGCAGCTCTACAATCTTAATCCTTTTGTACACTATGGGTCCAGACACAACAGAACCATTTGATAATAGACTTATCAAATAGGTAATTTGATAATAGATAATGAAACTGTGTGCTCAAATAACTGCTTTCTGTGTAAACTGTTTCCTTCGGGCGTCTGACTTGATGATAAAAATTCTGGTGACACATCAAGTGCCTGGCATTATTTTATGAAGCCTACTAGCATGGTTTTATATTTATATACATATATATTATATTTATATTTATTCATATTACAAAGCCCCATATGCCTTAGTTAATCCATGAAAATTTTACTGTCATTCAAGACAGTGCCCCTGCATTTCTGAGCTTGCACACTTGGGGACTTCCCAGGTACAGCAGGCAGCTCATTAGGGCTCCTTGTACTGGCAATGGTGGTAAGAGCTCACCATGGATGGACAAGAAACACAGAAACTGAAGGTGTACCTACAAAGAATAGGAGTATCACGTGATATATGTTGTCTCAAAGCACATAGTCCCATTATAACCATCTCAGGGGTGGAAGTAGGATGAAGAGTTAATGGCATCCCATAACCATCAATGGCTTAGTGAGGAAAACACACAGGTTCTGCTCCAAAAGAGTTAGTTTTGTAGGTGAATTTTAACACTTGTTTCTTCGTAAGATTTTCTTTTCCCCAATTGTCTGCATGAATCACACGATCTGATTATTGATAGACCTACTCTTCCTCTGAATTAAAGAAAAGTTGTTCACAAAAGTGTGGAGCAATTTATGCATTTCATAGCATCAAGGAAAACAAATATCTAAGTTTGTGTTCATGTTTCTTGAACCCAGCCACTCTGTTGTGCCCTGACTTTCTCTAAGTCACCGTCCTGCAAATATCAGCTGAAAAGTCACTGCCACCAAGAATTTTTCCCTTTCACTCATTGTCTCCTGTTTTTGGCTTCTTTCTTTTTTTCCTTCCCCTATTCTTTTTCAGGAGGGTTGAAGTGACCCAGTAATCAGCTATTGTAGCATTTATATTCTATTGCACCTTGGACTGCATATCTTCCCTCTAGAATCCAGACAGTTCTTTCAGGACTGAGGCATTTCTCAACTTAGGATCAGACACATAAGAAGCAGCCAAGTCATTTCAGCTGAAGGAAAGACAAGTTGGTCACTGAGTTTGGAATGTTTGGGCAAAGGAGAAAAAGGTAGGCAGTGATAGCTGGCTAACCAAAAAAACCCTGAAGGAGCCGTTTGAGGGCTAAACACTAAAGAAGCTAGGACCCTTGGATGTGGAGAAAAAAAGAATTAAATGCCAGGTAGGGAACTGACCTTGAGGCAGAAATGCACCCAACTGACTCTAAAACAGTGAGTATCACAGTTAAACTAGTATTAAGGGTTCTAGAAAATGTCACTAAGAACAAATGTCAACCTAGAAGCCTTGCCTGTTCTCTCTATTTTAGAGCTTTGACCAAATGAAATGATAGGTAAGGGGAAGGCATAATGAGGCGCGCCCATCATCCTAGGTATGGATCCTAGATATCAGTAAGAGGCTAAAGTGAAGTGACTACATGAGTTCACAGGTTCAAGGCAACATAGTGAGAGCCTTACCTCAGCAGCACTTCAACAAGCCAAGAAAACCATGAAGAGATGTGTAGAGGAGTAATTGGGATGGAAACAATTCAAATGGAAGAAAAAGATAAGTCTCCTTGTAAGCCTGTGAACCAAATAGGTAAGATAAAATCTGACTTTGAAAAGTAAATGATTTTAGAGGATTTGCTGACTATTTCCAAATTCAGCAATTTTCCTATCCTTTGCTAAGAGCTAGACTTTTTTCAAGTCATAGTTTAAGTTCTATGATGAAGTCTATGTCATAGCCTACCAAAGAGAACTTGACTGTCTTCACACGCAACCATTTCTGCCACGTGTCTCAGAAAACCTTGAACCCAGTATGTTTTGCCTTCAACTCATTTCTTCCAGTGACTTGCATTTCAACCCTCTCTTTCAATGCTACTTTATAATAGAAAGCACATGTATGAAAGTCATTCTCAAGTGACACATGTCTCTTACATTGGGGCCTCGTGGTGACAAGCTTTTCCACTTCACTTGTATGCCCCACACATCCAGGACTAAATTAACGGCATCTTTCTTGAGTTGTTTTATTTGGAGAAGTAATATAGTGTGATTATATAATCAGGATCCTCCAGAAAAACAGAACTGATAGAATGGATCCATACATTTAAAGATGTGGTTTGTTAGGGTGGCTCGCAGGTTATGGCCTCTAAGAATCTAGTAGGCTGTCTCAGCTGGTGTCTTTGTTAGGTTTTCAATTGCTGTGGTGAAACACCATTACCAAAAACAAGTTGGGGAGGAAAGGGTTTTGTTTTGTTGTTTGTTTGTTTTGTATTTTTTGTTTTTGTTGTTGTTTAGCTTTTACTCCTATATCTTAATCCACCGTTGAAGGAAGCTTAAATAGGATATGAACTTAAGGCAGGAGCTGATGCAAGGTCATGGAGGTGTGTTGCCTCCCTCTTCATAGCATTCTTTCTCATAAACCTAGGATCAGC